>NW_011198344.1:0-685 GCF_000146605.3 Meleagris gallopavo | reverse complement strand
TAGATTTCATTACTGTACTTAACCATGGTTGAAAGGGTTAAGACCTCTGTTAGAATTAAAATTTGATCCCATACATAGAATCATAGAATCATAGAATCACCAAGGTTGGAAAAGACCTAAAAGATCATCCAGTCCAACCGTTCACCTATTACCAATAGCTCCCACTAAACCATGACCCTCAACACAACATCCAGTCTTTCCTTGAACACCCCCAGGGTCGGTGACTCCACTACCTCCCTGGGCAGTCCATTCCAGTGCCTGACCACCCTTTCTGAAAAGTAATACTTCCTAATGAGGCTTCCTTCTATGATGCTGTCACATGCTGGTTGGATGGGGGAAGAGCGGTAGATGTAATCTACCTTGATTTTAGAAAGGCATTTGATACTGTCTCCCACGACATCCTTATAACAAAGCTGAGGAAGGGTGGGATAGACGAGTGGACAGTGAGGTGGGTTGAGAACTGGATGACTGGCAGAGCGCAGAGGGTCGTCGTTGGTGGTGCAGAGTCTGGCTGGAGACCTGTAACCAGTGGTGTCCCCCAGGGGTCTGTGCTGGGTCCGGTCTTGTTCAACATCTTCATCAATGACCTTGATGAGGGGATAGTGGCCACCCTCAGCAAGTTTGCTGATGATACGAAGTTGGGAGGATTGGCTGACACGCCTGAAGGCTGTGCTGCCATTCAGCG
>NW_011198343.1:0-447 GCF_000146605.3 Meleagris gallopavo | reverse complement strand
AGCTTTTCTATATTGTGAGAGCAGCCTTTCGCATAATTTGAGCGATATAAGCTGAAGGACAGAGACTTGCATAAGTGTAAGCTCAAGAACAAAATGTGGAGGCCGCAAAACTTGTTGTCAAGTGAAGATAAGAAAGACAAATAGATGTCCTGTTGTTGAAAATAAGATGGCAAAACAGATGCCTCAGATCAACGTAACATCAGTGGGAGTTGGTTTGGGCTACCTCCTTAAAAGGTTGGAAATTTACAGTGAGAATGCATCCCATGACCACCAGAGATGTTATTTCTGCCCATGTCCTTGGAATGTAATGAATATGTTTATGCTATGCCTTTAAATATGTAGCCATTTCTCTCTTTTGTGTGCATGTTTGGTGAGAACAATCCCCCATGTACCCAGCGCTGTAATAAAGGGATACCTGCTTGACTTAACTCATTGTCATATCAAGTT
>NW_011198342.1:0-542 GCF_000146605.3 Meleagris gallopavo | reverse complement strand
GAGGGCAGAGGAAAAGCAGGTCACACTCTGCATCTGCCGCTTCCCGGCGCTCCTACTGCCTCGGGCCGGGAGGGAGGTGGCAGATGGAAAGTGTCGTGGCAGTCCCCAGCCCCACACGGACGCAGCCCCGAGGCGGTCCCCGTGCTGGGTCTCGCCCGCTCGGCGCCAGGATGGGCTGCAGCACCGCTCCTGTGCTGGCTGTGGACCCGTGTACCTTTGCTGTGGGTGTCTGTCGGTCCAGAGGCACGCCCCGCTGCGGGGCCGTCCTGGCTCCTCCTGTTCCGCCTCGTGCCGGCGGGTTGCTCCTTGTTGGCGCCAGCCATGCCGGAGCTCATCCTTCAGACGCGTCTGCTCTCTGCCAGATGCTCCTTCAGGATGCGGGACCCACCGCCGTGAGCGCCTTCATACCCCTCCCGGGTGGCCGTGTCACAAACGTCGCCACGGCAACGCGGTGACAGCGTGCTCGGTGCTGGCCGTGGCCCATTATGATGCCGGCACCGGCAGCCTGCTGCCCGCCCCGCCTGGGAGTGCTGCCCCTCTCT
>NW_011198341.1:0-632 GCF_000146605.3 Meleagris gallopavo | reverse complement strand
GCTGCCACGTTTGACTTGACTGAACAAAGTGGTTGTTTCTAGAACACCTACCTATGCCAGAGGGTAGACAAGGGAAGTTTTCCAGAAGTCTCTCAACACTGTGGTGTGTGAGCAGAGAAAATACAAGTGTGTTTCTTTTCAGTTCCAGCTTGTTGTGCCTGCTGGGATGGGCGTCGCGTGCAGCGAGATCAGCCGTGAGCCTGACGTGGCACAGATGGAGGTAGAGTATGAAGCTCTGATTGCTCTTTGTTCCCTGACTTGAGCCAGCAGAGTGAGCTGCAGATGAGCTCTCCTGCTTTTCAAGAGAGAGAGAATCCTTGCGTCTCTACTGGTGTCACTGAAAAGCTGCCCTCAAAGCTTTCTTTCCTGGCTACGGGCATCTAGATGGCCGTGAAACTCATAGTGGCAACAGAATCAGATCTGGCGTAACAAACATGCAGGAGCATTGTCCTTATCCTGCCTGGATTTTGTCTCCCAAAGACACAGTGCTGTTCTCATCTTCACCAAGTTAAAGGAAGGTGGCACTGCTAGTGAGCCAAGGATTGGGTCGGTGGACCAGCTCCTGTGTCCAGTCCACGGCTGAGGTCTCCAGGCAATGGGTTACAGGAAGTGAGCAGACTCTTATGCTCCTC
>NW_011198340.1:0-483 GCF_000146605.3 Meleagris gallopavo | reverse complement strand
GATGGAGGTAGAGTATGAAGCTCTGATTGCTCTTTGTTCCCTGACTTGAGCCAGCAGAGTGAGCTGCAGATGAGCTCTCCTGCTTTTCAAGAGAGAGAGAATCCTTGCGTCTCTACTGGTGTCACTGAAAAGCTGCCCTCAAAGCTTTCTTTCCTGGCTACGGGCATCTAGATGGCCGTGAAACTCATAGTGGCAACAGAATCAGATCTGGCGTAACAAACATGCAGGAGCATTGTCCTTATCCTGCCTGGATTTTGTCTCCCAAAGACACAGTGCTGTTCTCATCTTCACCAAGTTAAAGGAAGGTGGCACTGCTAGTGAGCCAAGGATTGGGTCGGTGGACCAGCTCCTGTGTCCAGTCCACGGCTGAGGTCTCCAGGCAATGGGTTACAGGAAGTGAGCAGACTCTTATGCTCCTCTTTGGCAAGACTGTAGTGCAAGTCTGGCAAGTTTATAAACTGCTGGAGCCGTCTCGGTTGTGGT
>NW_011198339.1:0-464 GCF_000146605.3 Meleagris gallopavo | reverse complement strand
GGAAGTGAGCAGACTCTTATGCTCCTCTTTGGCAAGACTGTAGTGCAAGTCTGGCAAGTTTATAAACTGCTGGAGCCGTCTCGGGTTGTGGTGTTTGTCCTCTGCTGATTTTTCCCTCGAAATAGCTGCAGAAACAGCAAACATAGTCTGCTCCTGTTTGGCTTCACTGTTGGTTGAGCTGCTCAAGAGAGCCTGCTTTGTGCTTGCAGTGGCACTGTTTGCTCCTTGTGAACTGCAGCCGTAGCTTTGGTTTCCCTCTGAACGGTCTCCTGGCATCTTAAACATTCGACCTTCCTGGACAAAGAGCGCAGGAAAGGATGGGGCAAAATGGGCAAGGCCACCTGTCTGGCTCAGTGCCATTGCTGATCAGTCTGGGTAGAGAGAGATGCATCTTGGCATTGCCTGGCGAGCGCCTGCTGCACACCAGGAAGAGAAACAACTGTTCCTAGATTGCCGTTCCTTCC
>NW_011198338.1:0-761 GCF_000146605.3 Meleagris gallopavo | reverse complement strand
CAAAATCCCTAGAAAATGGGAGCAGGGAACTGAGAGACCTTCGCTGCCACACTTTCATCAAGCTGCACCTGCGTGCAAAACACCATAATGACAGTGATGGTTTTCTTCTTGTCAAGGTTGGGTTTGCACATTCTCAGCAACTGGATGCCATATTCTAACCTAAGCCCAGAAGTCTGCTGTCCCCTCAATAGTAAAAGCGTAGTTCAAGGGTCTTGGAGAAGGCCTGCATTTGGTCAAGATGTCAGATCAAGATAAAGCTAATGCAGGAAGACACTCACCTGCTCCATCTGCCATGTCAGATCCGGATTTGGAGCAGAAGAGGACGTCTGTGTGGTTGATGATAAATTCCACCACAGCCGACTCTGTCTGCAGTTCCATGCAGGCAGCTCTTCCGCTGGGGCAGGCAGACTCGTTCTGCTGTGATCTGTAGAAAAGGCAGCTTTTAGAAGTCATTTCTTCAAGATCGTTTCCCCCAGTCTGAATTGCTGCAGCCAAAGGCTGTCAAATTGGGCTCTGGAGACTTCCGCAGTGGGCAATCAGTGATGCCACTGAAGAGATTCTCCTGGCTGATCAAGGACACACCAGTCCCATCTAAGCAAGAGAGCGGGAATGGTCATCTAGAAATTGTGCCCGTGGGCTTGGAGAACAGTCCAGGCTCCTGCTCTGCTGTCAGCCACTTACTACAGATTTTACAGGAGAAGAGCTCATTTGATGGAGAGAAAGGGAGGACTGCTTTTCTTAACTGGAGAACAGATGGAAGC
>NW_011198337.1:0-771 GCF_000146605.3 Meleagris gallopavo | reverse complement strand
GTTTCAGAAATACCCTATACTTGAGCGCATAAGAAATATGCAATATGTTACTAAAAAGGAGTCCTCAGATTTACTAATTTTTTTCATACTCGTAAAATATGATCATCAGCTGAATATCTCTGATTTCTTTTCATCATGCTTTCAGTGGTATCTGTACCTACAAGATCTTCTGCCTTGGTTTCCTTTCACTTATGTTTCACGATTGCCGTTTTTGATGTTCAGGACTCAAGCAGCCATTATTTTTCACTGTTTATTTCCTATTCCCTTCAGTTTGGTCGCTTGGGACAAGAAGGTATATATTTTAAATTGCACTGACATTTTCAGACCATTTCTCTTTCTGCACGGTCCCAGCACCTGGCATGCTGACTATAATCCTGAATATACATTTTTCAAAGTCCTCTTCTAGAACTAATGGAATAGTTCCTTATGAGACACAATCTGATCACAGTGCTGGCAATATTTTGTTCCACCTCCTGCTTCCTGGGGGTGGCATGAATAGCGCTGCATCACGCATAGCTCTCTGCTCTTACAGTTCTGATGCTGTCTGGGCACTCCTTATGGCCTCAAAACTCCCTCATGCCACATGTACCACGTTCTGAGGCACAGAACATATATCATACTACTTCAAAATGCTTTTTTCATTATTATTATTATTTTTAAATAGAATGATACTAGGGATAATCATCTGGAACTAGAGCAATACAAAAAATTCCATTTAGTTCAACCATAAATCTGCCTCATGGACTCCAGAAGAGCTGTAAGAATATGCAG
>NW_011198336.1:0-465 GCF_000146605.3 Meleagris gallopavo | reverse complement strand
AATAGTTCCTTATGAGACACAATCTGATCACAGTGCTGGCAATATTTTGTTCCACCTCCTGCTTCCTGGGGGTGGCATGAATAGCGCTGCATCACGCATAGCTCTCTGCTCTTACAGTTCTGATGCTGTCTGGGCACTCCTTATGGCCTCAAAACTCCCTCATGCCACATGTACCACGTTCTGAGGCACGGAACATATATCATACTACTTCAAAATGCTTTTTTCATTATTATTATTATTTTTAAATAGAATGATACTAGGGATAATCATCTGGAACTAGAGCAGTACAAAAAAATTCCTTTTAGTTCAACCATAAATCTGCCTCATGGACTCCAGAGGAGCTGTAAGAATATGCAGAGTGGACATGGATGGCAGCTACCATAACAGTCAGCCATGAAAAATGAGGTTGCGAGCCACGCTGTGTCATTGCATGTGTGGGCAGGGATTTCTCCTTGGACTGAGCAG
>NW_011198335.1:0-679 GCF_000146605.3 Meleagris gallopavo | reverse complement strand
ACAAGATAGACCGGCAGGGGTGCCCCCTGACCAATGGCCCCTGCCGAAACGCATTTGCATGTGACAGCCTGACCATACTCTCCTACTAATGGACCTGGTGCAGCGATTCGGCAGAGGCCGAGAGAGAGTATACCTGCATGGCTGCTCAGGTTATGGGATTCAGGAGCAGAAAGTGTTATGGTTAATGGGCCGGAAATGGCAAAGCTGGCCACCTTAACATTACATCCTGCTGTCAGGCAGAGACTATACGCTGCCATCCATTCTAGCAATGAGAACCACTCAATAATAGGTTGGTTAATGGCAGCATGCCGGCTAGTCTGGCCAAATAAAACAGATATTCCATTAAACATAGGACTGTGGTCCTCCATGGAGGACCTTCAAAACTACACTCGCGACTTAGGCATGAGAGAAGCAATATACGAAGACTCGTATGATAGCGCGGATATGATCAAGTTCTCGGCGGGCATGCAAGATTTAATTTTACAACAGGCCCCTTCCCACCTATATGGGACCTTGGTTTCAATATTAAACCCTCTGGTGACCTCGGAAGCCGTAGTTCAGGAGGCTGCTCAGATAGCTGCTGATCTGGGGGAGACAGAACGCCTACGGACCAGGTGCAACATTCGGATGTTAGAAGAAGCTAAGGTCCTGCCGGTGACTAAAACCAAGATGCCGGCTA
>NW_011198334.1:0-1080 GCF_000146605.3 Meleagris gallopavo | reverse complement strand
TGGTCCTCCATGGAGGACCTTCAAAACTACACTCGCGACTTAGGCATGAGAGAAGCAATATACGAAGACTCGTATGATAGCGCGGATATGATCAAGTTCTCGGCGGGCATGCAAGATTTAATTTTACAACAGGCCCCTTCCCACCTATATGGGACCTTGGTTTCAATATTAAACCCTCTGGTGACCTCGGAAGCCGTAGTTCAGCAGGCTGCTCAGATAGCTGCTGATCTGGGGGAGACAGAACGCCTACGGACCAGGTGCAACATTCGGATGTTAGAAGAAGCTAAGGTCCTGCCGGTGACTAAAACCAAGATGCCGGCTATTCGAGCTCCTCGATCGGGACCCATAAGGGTTTCCCAAAAACCAATGTTTAATGACCTAATTCGAGCTGGGGTCCCATTTGCTAAGATTGACTGCCAGCCCAAGCATGAGTCAGCCATGGGAGCACAGGTGAAGGCAATTCAGCTGTGCTGCAGGAAGGGGTGGAGCCTGGCTCCACCTCTCCTAGACCCATTTAAGAGCTGACTGCCAGTGGGGAAGGATCTCTCTCTGGAGATCTGCTCCATCACGAGTTCATCTCGCAAACCCAGGACAGGGTGAGTGACTTTCTCTTATTTCTCCAATATAAATTCTATTAGCCAAGCTCCTGGATATATATCTACACCATCTGTATATCCATTGATTAAACAATGGCCCTTCTTGTATTTCAGCAAGTGCATTGCTAGTTCCAGCTTACAATAATATCCAGGCATTATTGTGGCGCACTCTTGGTGATGTCAGCTCCTGTAGCCAGTTTTAAACATCCCTAAGCTGGTTATTTCAGAACTGAAAATATAGCACTCATTTTTCTGTCAAGGCTACTGTTTGCTCTTGCCAAGTCTGGAGTTGTAAATCCCAGTTATTTCTGAAGTAGTGCAGTAGCTGTGAGAGAGAAGGAGGAAAAATGTGAAAGAAAGAATATTGCAGACACCAAAGTCAGTGAAGAAGTAGAGGAAGAAGGTGTCAGAGCAGAGCTGCTCCTGCAAGCTCTAAAGAAGAGCACGGTTGCCCCTGGCAGCCCCTAAAGAACCACATCCAAGC
>NW_011198333.1:0-467 GCF_000146605.3 Meleagris gallopavo | reverse complement strand
TTGTTGCCTCCACCATGGTGAGCACATAACGCTTACCATTACGAGATCGTGGCAAGGTGATATAATCAACCTGCCATGCCTCCCCATATTTTGTACTTTTGCCATCACCCTTCCTCCCAGAGAGGTTTCATTCTCTTGGCTTGTTTAATTGTGGCACATGTGTCACAGTCATGAATGATTTGCGCAATAGCATCCATAGTTAAATCCACCCCTCGGTCTCTAGCCCACTTATATGTCGCATCTCTCCCTTGATGGCCTGAGGTCTCATGGGCCCATCGGGCTAGAAATAATTCACCCTTGTTCTGCCAGTCCAGATCTATTTGGGCCACCTCAATTCTGGCAGCTCTGTCTACCTGATGGTTATTTTGCTGCTCTTCAGTAGCCCTATTCTTGGGCACATGGGCATCTACGTGACGCACCTTTATAACCATATTCTTTATTCGGGCAGCAATATCTTTCCACAGGTC
>NW_011198332.1:0-507 GCF_000146605.3 Meleagris gallopavo | reverse complement strand
TAATCAACCTGCCATGCCTCCCCATATTTTGTACTTTTGCCATCGCCCTTCCTCCCAGAGAGGTTTCATTCTCTTGGCTTGTTTAATTGTGGCACACGTGTCACAGTCGTGAATGATTTGCGCAATAGCATCCATAGTTAAATCCACCCCTCGGTCTCTAGCCCACTTATATGTCGCATCTCTCCCTTGATGGCCTGAGGTCTCATGGGCCCATCGGGCTAGAAATAATTCACCCTTGTTCTGCCAGTCCAGATCTATTTGGGCCACCTCAATTCTGGCAGCTCTGTCTACCTGATGGTTATTTTGCTGCTCTTCAGTAGCCCTATTCTTGGGCACATGGGCATCTACGTGACGCACCTTTATAACCATATTCTTTATTCGGGCAGCAATATCTTTCCACAGGTCAGCAGCCCAAATAGGTTTACCCTTTCTTTGCCAGTTGTTTTGCTCCCACTGCTGTAACCACCCCCATAGAGCATTTGCCACCATCCACGAGTCAGTGTAAAC
>NW_011198331.1:0-564 GCF_000146605.3 Meleagris gallopavo | reverse complement strand
CGGGCTATGTAGCATTCCACCACAGCATATTCTCTTAAATAACAGATGCCTTCTTCCATATCAGCCCATTCTTTTCTCAGGCATCAGATCATCTTTGAAGGGTATCTTCTTTTACAGCTAACAACATCCGCTTCCAGAGGGTAAAGGGCCTGGTTCTGGCATGTACTAATACCTCTGTCAATGGCTGAGTCCCTAGCAACGCCACCCAGTTGGCGAGCTTCTCTACTATCCAGCCACACACTGTTGGCCCCATTGTCCCAACATCGAAGTAACCAAGTGGCAATAGGCTCATTTGGGTGACGTGAAAAGTCTTTTCTCAGACTTCGAATTTCATTCATTTTCAGAGATCGATCAACAATGGTAACGATATCTTGCTCACCTCTTACTCTTTCGGGACTTCTTGTTGCCCTCATTGGCGCCGGTGACCGTGGTCTTACTGAGGGCCCCTCCCCTGGACTTAGGGGTGCTTCTTGTGGATCTTGGAGCCACTCCTCTGGACCTCTCTCCTCTTCTTTCTTCTCTTCTAACTGAGTCGAGATTCGTTTCATTTTCCGTCCTCTTACA
>NW_011198330.1:0-514 GCF_000146605.3 Meleagris gallopavo | reverse complement strand
TTTTCTCAGGCATCAGATCATCTTTGAAGGGTATCTTCTTTTACAGCTAACAACATCCGCTTCCAGAGGGTAAAGGCCTGGTTCTGGCATGTACTAATACCTCTGTCAATGGCTGAGTCCCTAGCAACGCCACCCAGTTGGCGAGCTTCTCTACTATCCAGCCACACACTGTTGGCCCCATTGTCCCAACATCGAAGTAACCAAGTGGCAATAGGCTCATTTGGGTGACGTGAAAAGTCTTTTCTCAGACTTCGAATTTCATTCATTTTCAGAGATCGATCAACAATGGTAACGATATCTTGCTCACCTCTTACTCTTTCGGGACTTCTTGTTGCCCTCATTGGCGCCGGTGACCGTGGTCTTACTGAGGGCCCCTCCCCTGGACTTAGGGGTGCTTCTTGTGGATCTTGGAGCCACTCCTCTGGACCTCTCTCCTCTTCTTTCTTCTCTTCTAACTGAGTCGAGATTCGTTTCATTTTCCGTCCTCTTACAGGGGCAAGTGACATCAATTGTG
>NW_011198329.1:0-905 GCF_000146605.3 Meleagris gallopavo | reverse complement strand
GTAGTGAGTTCTCAAGGTGCTTGTCAGAGATTTTTGTGGAAATTTTACCCTCCGTGTAACTTCGTCCTTGACAGCAGGTGCTCACAAATGTACATACTGCCTTGGAATGATGACTTGAATGAGGTGTGGTTGTGCGGCAAAGGATATTTCTCCCTGGTAAGAGAAGTAGAAGAGTCTAGTAAGGAGACATGAGCAGATACTTTTTCTGAGTTGAATAACCTGATCGTAGCTCAGTACTACATCTGAGAATTCACAGGTGATTTACTTATGTCAACTGAACAGAAAATCACAAATATACCTCTAAATGTTGTTTTTTTGTTTGTTTTGTTTTGTTTATTTTTACAGCAATCTTGAAACCCCTTCTCAAATTACTCCAACAGAATGGAAAGCATGGCTGTATATTTCCAGCTATTCACAAGACTGTGGGGACAGTGCCGGCTCATGTCCAGCTTCCCAACCTTCCCCTTCTCTTGCTTCTCCTCCAACCAGCATGTTTGTGCGGCCTGCATTGTCTTCATTGTCTTCTGCCCAGTCATGAATACACTCATCTACACCCTGAGGAACAAAGAGGGGAAGGAATCCATGTGGAAGCTGTGGCAGGGCCGCAGATTCTTCTGAGACGAGCTGTGTTTGCAGGACACATGGCGTTGCCTTCCTCCAGACTGCTGGCAGGCCAGGGCATGGAAACAGGACTGGAATCCAACATGCTGGGCAATACCTCAAACGCAGATGATGTTTAGAGCCAGTTCACTAGTTTACCTAACCTTGATTTCTTCAGAGCGGTAGATTTCATTGGTACTCCTGTCTGCATTACGTGCTTTAGGTCCACTTAGTCTGCAAGACAGATGAGATATTTTTAAGTATGTAGCTATTCACAACGCTTTCCAATTATAGTTGTGGTTTCT
>NW_011198328.1:2617-3400 GCF_000146605.3 Meleagris gallopavo | reverse complement strand
AGCAAAGCAAAAATCACTTGAAATCCTTACAAACAGAGGGGAATACGCTCAGGAAAGGAAAAAGCAGTTCCAAGAATAGAAACAAAAGGGAAAATAAAACAACCCTGGAAAAAAACCCAATGCATTGCAATGCAGAAGGAGCAGGAAACCAAGGCAGAAACCACAGAAAAACAACATGGAAAACAAACCGAGGAAACCAACATCAACCCATGCAGCAGCAGCAGCCATTGCAGCAACATGAAAATGCAAAAAAATACAAGGTCATGGCAAAGCACAGATGACCACCGAGTGTGCAGGAGGCCAAAATCTTGGCATCCGTGCCCGGGAGGAGGAAAGGGTAGCTACTGGGCATGCTGCTGCCTCCACCACACATGCACCTTCAGGGTCGCCAACCCAGAAGGAGTCTGTGGTTGCCAGTCGGAACAAAACACCTCTCTGGAGGAAGGCAAAGCACTGGCAGTCATGCCAAGGAGTAGGGATGGGTAGCTATCGGGCATGGATCCACCCAGCCAGCAGAGCAAAAGCCGACCGTTCAGCACAAGGGAAGAGGCAAGGATGCCCACGAGGCGGGGACCCACCTGGGAAACCGAGAAGGAGCTGCAAATGCAGCAAGCACTGCACGAAAGCAGAGAGCTGCCTGCACTTCGAGAAGCCTGGAAAGGAAAAAACACAACAGTCAAGGCACAGAGACAGCATCAGGTAAGTGAAGGCA
Source organism: Meleagris gallopavo (assembly GCF_000146605.3). Classification (NCBI taxonomy): domain Eukaryota; kingdom Metazoa; phylum Chordata; class Aves; order Galliformes; family Phasianidae; genus Meleagris; species Meleagris gallopavo. The sequence continues at coordinate 2,688 of NW_011198328.1, read as the reverse complement.
AGCTAAGAGGAATGGCATGGGCAAGGAGACAATGGAGGCAAAGCAAGGCAAGGCAAAGAATGGAAAGCAAA
>NW_011198328.1:0-669 GCF_000146605.3 Meleagris gallopavo | reverse complement strand
GAAAGGTCACTGCTTTGGTTAGAGTTTAGGGTGAAGACTTACCATACTGGGTTAGGATGAAAGGCTTCCCTTTGTGATAAGAGCTAATGGTTCCCACATTGGATTAGAGTAAAGCATTCCCACATGGAGGAATGGTTAAGGGCTACCCTCTTGTGTTAGTATTAAGGCTTCCCCTGTTCTGATTAGGGTTAAGGCTTTCCCAGTTATGTTCACAGCAAACGGTTCCGGGCTGTCCATTTGGTGAGGGTTACATATGACCTGCTTGCTTTCGAGTTACGAATTGAAGATTGTGCATTTGAATTAGTGACATGAGTTCAACTTGGGAGGAAGCGTCAGGCGTAAGAGCAGACAGTTAACATGCTGGGTTACAGCTGAGGGTTACATTTTTCTATCGGGGTTAAAGATCAGCAATACAGCACGAGGGCAGAGAGCTACCATTATTAGTTACGATCAAACGTTAAGCGTTACTTCCTAAGGATCAGGATAAGGAGCTTCACAAATGGGATACAGTTAAGTCCAAAGGGCTCAACATTTGGTTCAGAGGCAAGTCAAAATCTTGGGAAAAAGGAAAAGAAAGCAAAGAAAGGAACAGGGAAGAAGAAGAACTAAACAAAAATACAAATAAAAAAAAGACAAAGAAAAAAGACAAAAGACAAAAGACCAAAGAAA
>NW_011198327.1:0-546 GCF_000146605.3 Meleagris gallopavo | reverse complement strand
CAGCTGTAACCCAGCATGTTAACTGTCTGCTCTTACGCCTGACGCTTCCTCCCAAGTTGAACTCATGTCACTAATTCAAATGCACAATCTTCAATTCGTAACTCGAAAGCAAGCAGGTCATATGTAACCCTCACCAAATGGACAGCCCGGAACCGTTTGCTGTGAACATAACTGGGAAAGCCTTAACCCTAATCAGAACAGGGAAGCCTTAATACTAACACAAGAGGGTAGCCCTTAACCCTTCCTCCATGTGGGAATGCTTTACTCTAATCCAATGTGGGAACCATTAGCTCTTAGCACAAAGGGAAGCCTTTCATCCTAACCCAGTATGGTAACTCTTCACCCTAAACTCTAACCAAAGCAGTGACCTTTCAGCTAAAGGGTTTTCCTTCAACCTTAACACTAAAGCAAACTGGTAACAGCTCACCTTTGAATGTAATCCGAAATCGCGGCCCTAAAAGCTCGTGCAGAAGGGTAAGCCTTCACAATGATCAGTAATAGTGAATAGCAGCACTGAACTGTCATCCAGAGCGGGAGCAGGCTGAG
>NW_011198326.1:0-614 GCF_000146605.3 Meleagris gallopavo | reverse complement strand
CACAATCTTCAATTCGTAACTCGAAAGCAAGCAGGTCATATGTAACCCTCACCAAATGGACAGCCCGGAACCGTTTGCTGTGAACATAACTGGGAAAGCCTTAACCCTAATCAGAACAGGGAAGCCTTAATACTAACACAAGAGGGTAGCCCTTAACCCTTCCTCCATGTGAGAATGCTTTACTCTAATCCAATGTGGGAACCATTAGCTCTTAGCACAAAAGGGAAGCCTTTCATCCTAACCCAGTATGGTAACTCTTCACCCTAAACTCTTACCAAAGCAGTGACCTTTCAGCTAAAGGGTTTTCCTTCAACCTTAACACTAAAGCAAACTGGTAACAGCTCACCTTTGAATGTAATCCGAAATCGTGGCCCTAAAAGCTCGTGCAGAAGGGTAAGCCTTCACAATGATCAGTAATAGTGAATAGCAGCACTGAACTGTCATCCGGAGTGGGAGCAGGCTGAGCTTGTCTGCTGCCAGGGCTGTTCTCAGGCCCAGGGCTGGTGAGCGGCTGCAGGGCCCGTCGTCACCATGGCAACGCACTGTGACATCACAATGGTTCCAGCAGCCCGGGTGATGGCCCCTATGTCATCCCTTGGCCTGTTGAGTTTTTT
>NW_011198325.1:0-579 GCF_000146605.3 Meleagris gallopavo | reverse complement strand
GCAAACTGGTAACAGCTCACCTTTGAATGTAATCCGAAATCGTGGCCCTAAAAGCTCGTGCAGAAGGGTAAGCCTTCACAATGATCAGTAATAGTGAATAGCAGCACTGAACTGTCATCCAGAGCGGGAGCAGGCTGAGCTTGTCTGCTGCCAGGGCTGCTCTCAGGCCCAGGGCTGGTGAGCGGCTGCAGGGCCCGTCGTCACCATGGCAACGCACTGTGACATCACAATGGTTCCAGCAGCCCGGGTGATGGCACCTATGTCATCCCTTGGCCTGTTGAGTTTTTTCCATTCCTCCTGCCCTCTCTAGGCTTCTGTGCAGTGCTTGCTGCATTTGCAGCTCCTTCTCGGTTTCCCAGGTGGGTCCTCGCCTCGTGGGCATCCTTGCCTCTTGCCTTGTGCTGAACGGTCGGCTTTTGCTCTGCTGGCTGGGTGGATCCATGCCCGGTAGCTACCCTTCCCTCCTCCTTGGCATGACTGCCAGTGCTTTGCCTTCCTCCAGAGAGGTGTTTTGTTCCGACTGGCAGCCACAGACTCCTTCTGGGCTGGCGACCCTGCAGGTGCATGTGTGGTGGAGGC
>NW_011198324.1:0-1027 GCF_000146605.3 Meleagris gallopavo | reverse complement strand
CCCACGGAAGGCGGCCCAGAACGTCAAGGTTTTGGTAAGCACAGTGTATAATCCCAACTTCTGAATGTGGGCACAGCACATTCTGGCTCAAATCATGTCTGAGTACCACATTCGTTGTGCGTGAAGGTCACGACATGAGTCAAAATGCCACGTCAGGATGCACTGAACGAGGTGACCTGGGAGTTGATGCCTGTCTACATTTCACCTATTCAAAGCGTCCTTACCAAGATGAAATCCAGCATTGATAACGAAGCCCGGGTTTTTATATGGAACTCTACCTGCACTAAGATCACCTGTTAGTGTTATAGATGTACATAAAATATCCTAAGGACATTTCTGAAATTATACTAACAGTTCATTTGGAACTGTGTTCCGAGGAGAGAAATACATCCTGATCTTAGGAACTCAGGGTTAATTGCATATTCTAGTAAGTGCCTCATGTGTCATACATTTAAAAGAGAAGTGCAGTGACCTCTGTCCTCAAAGTTCCCCCTCCACTGTGAGACGTGGAGCCCCACAGCTGCTCCTCTGCCCTTTATTATTTGCAGGGGGCTGTGGGAGGGGCATCCCCCAATCCCTCCTTATCAAAAAATAAACCTTAATTACAAAAGTATGGGGTGGCACCCCCGCCCCGTGGGAACAATGTGGTCTGTGGGGTGGACCCTGCGTGACGGTGACACCTGGTGACAGTGACACCCAATATCGCCCACTGAAGGTGACAATACTTGCTAGCCTCCTTGCAAGCACGTATTCAAATCCTTTAGTGCTCTTGGCCATGTTGCTTTTGAACCTGGCCACACCAAAGTCCTGGACTGCCCGTGAGACGCCAAAGAGGCTGGAGGAGACCACGGTGACACCAGCGACCCCACGTCACACCCATGCAGACCCCACATGTCCCCGACTGTCCCCAGCCCCCCTCCCTCGTCGCCCCTCCTCGTCACCTCTTCAATGACGGTGGCACTGCGCTGCGGTTGTGCCACCATGGCAGGAGGGACGGCGTGGGACAGTCATGGACAGGCAGGGTGAC
>NW_011198323.1:0-1217 GCF_000146605.3 Meleagris gallopavo | reverse complement strand
CAGATCATCCTGGAAGTGACTCTCAAGCACACATTCCAGTGCGTCACCACCCTGTGCGTGAAAAGCTGCCTCCTAATAACCAACCTAAACCTCCCCTGTCTCACTTGAAAACCATTTCCCCTTGTCCTATCGCTATCCACCCCTCCTAAACAGCCGTTGCCCCCTCCTGCTTATGCGCTCCCTTCGAGTCTTGGAAGGCTGTCATGAGCTACCTCCAGAGCTTTCTCTTCTCCCACAGAAACTAATCCCAGTTCCCTCAACATTTCTTTCTAAGAGAGGTGCTCCAGCCCTCTGATCGTCTTCGTGGCCCTTCTCTGGACCTGCTCCAAAAGCTCCACATCATTCCTGTGCTGGAGCCCCAGGCCTGGACGCAGTGCTGCACATGGGGCCGCACCAGAGCCGAGTAGAGGGGGACAATCACCTCCCTCTCCCTGCTGGTCGCTCCTCTTTGAATGCAGCCCAGGATACAGTTGGCCTTCTGGGCTGCAAGTGACACACTACTGGCTTATGTCCAGCTCTTTGTCCACCAGGGATCCCCGAGTCCTCCGCAGGGCTGCTCCCAAGGGCTTCTACGCCCAGTTGGTACAAGCATCTGGGTTTCCCCTTCATCAGGGACATCAACAGTGGGGTTGAGTGCACCCTAAGGACACCAAGCTGTGGGGTGCAGTGACACAGCAGAGGGACGGGATGGCCATCCCACAGGAGACCTCAACAGGCTGAGCAGTGGGCACAAATCCAAGTGCAGGGTCAGTAGCTGGGATGAGGGAACACCCAACCACCAAAACATGCTAGGGGATGAAAGGACTGAGCGTAGTCCTGCTCCATAAGGCCTGGGAGTACTGGTGGGTGGGAGCTGGACACAAGCCAGCAATGGCCCTTCCAGCCCAGAAAGCCAACCGTATCCTGGGCTGCATCCAAAGATGCGCAGTCAGCGGGCCAAGGGAGGAGATCCCCATCCCTCTGCTCTGCGCTGGTCAGGCCTCAGCTGCAGTGCTGCGTCCAGATGTGGAGTCCTCAGTGCAGGGAGACATGGAGCTGTGCGAGTGCATCCAGAGTACAGCCACAAACACGAACCCAAGGATGGAACCCCTCTCCTGTAAGCAAGGAGAGCTGGGCTGTTCAGCCTCCTGGAGAAGTGAAGGCTCCAAGGGAACCTGGTAACAGCCTTTCAATACCTAAAGGAAAGAACAAGGGAAAATGGAGGTGGAAATCTAAGG
>NW_011198322.1:0-563 GCF_000146605.3 Meleagris gallopavo | reverse complement strand
CCTCACCTGCAGTGCTGCGTCCAGATGTGGAGTCCTCAGTGCAGGGAGACATGGAGCTGTGCGAGTGCATCCAGAGTACAGCCACAAACACGAACCCAAGGATGGAACCCCTCTCCTGTAAGCAAGGAGAGCTGGGCTGTTCAGCCTCCTGGAGAAGTGAAGGCTCCAAGGGAACCTGGTAACAGCCTTTCAATACCTAAAGGAAAGAACAAGGGAAAATGGAGGTGAAATCTAAGGAAAATGTCTTGTACAGTGAGGGTGCTGAGGCAGTGGCACAGGTTGCCAGAGACATGGTGGATGTGCTGGTCCTTTCAAGGGGAGCCTGGCTCAGACTCTGAGCAACTTGATCTAGCTGTGGATGGTCAGCATGGGGCAGTCGGATCACATCGCAAACCTACCTGCATACAAGCAGCGCACCAACATGGGGTGCATCATGTTCATTACCTGCTGGACACATCTCACACCACTGACTGGAGGAGCCCAGGCAATCCTTCAACTCCATCAGGCTGCAAAATGAAATCAGAAGAGACGCAGAACCTAAGTTAAAACACAACAAGAATGCA
>NW_011198321.1:0-721 GCF_000146605.3 Meleagris gallopavo | reverse complement strand
GGTGAAATCTAAGGAAAATGTCTTGTACAGTGAGGGTGCTGAGGCAGTGGCACAGGTTGCCAGAGACATGGTGGATGTGCTGGTCCTTCAAGGGGAGCCTGGCTCAGACTCTGAGCAACTTGATCTAGCTGTGGATGGTCAGCATGGGGAGTCGGATCACATTGCAAACCTACCTGCATACAAGCAGCGCACCAACATGGGGTGCATCATGTTCATTACCTGCTGGACAGATCTCACACCACTGACTGGAGGAGCCCAGGCAATCCTTCAACTCCATCAGGCTGCAAAATGAAATCAGAAGAGACGCAGAACCTAGGTTAAAACACAACAAGAATGCACACAATGCCCTTAAAAAACAACCACCGCATGGATGCAATTAGCACATAGCCCTATTCATTACAGCCATCCAGCTTGAGATCCTCCAGAAAAGCAGAGCTCACAGCTCTGAAAGAAAGCAGGAATCACTCACCCCATTCTAAGGGCTCACCCCACACCCCAAAGGAAGCAGTCTCCAGATTCAGATGCTGCTCTTACACCTAGCAGCCCTTCAGCGCACTTGGGATCCCCCAAAAACAGAACATCACAGCCCTGAAAGAAAAAAAGAAACCACTTACCCCATTCCAAGGACCAATACTCCCCCACACTCTCAAGTGAAGGAAGCAGCTTCCAGGTCCAAATACCTACCAGCCCTTAAGTACGCTCAGGGTTCCCTGCTAAAAAA
>NW_011198320.1:0-592 GCF_000146605.3 Meleagris gallopavo | reverse complement strand
GAAATATCAAAAACAGTGCAGGAATTTGAAAAAGTGGGCATTATAAGACCTGCCCTTACAACAGCCCATACAATTCCCACATATGGCCAGTGCGAAAGTTGGATGGCACATGGAGAATGACAGTAGATTATAGGGAATTAACAAGGTCACGCCTCCTATTCATGCAGCCATACCCAATATTGCTTCCCTAATGGACACATTGAGTAGGGAGATAAAAACCTCTCGTTGTGTCCTACATTTAGCAAATGCGTTCTTCAGTATCCCAATTCCTGAAGAATCGCAAGATCAATTTGCATTCACATGGGGAGGCAGGCAGTGGACCTTTCAGGTCCTGCCACAGGGGTACGTGCATTCATTCACCAACATATTGTCATCATCTAGTGGCGCGCGACCTGGCCGACTGGAAAAAACCGGATCATGTTAACTTGTATCGCTATATTGATGATCTCCTGCTGCCATCCGACTCACTGGAGGCAGTAGGACAGGCGGCGGATTCATTAACCGCCTGTTTACAACGGAGGGGATGGGCTATAAATCCCCAAAAGGTGCAAGGTCCGGGCCTGTCCGTAAGATTCCTGGGGGTGGTTTGGTC
>NW_011198319.1:0-832 GCF_000146605.3 Meleagris gallopavo | reverse complement strand
GCAGATGGATCTTCTGACAGGCCAGGCAAAATAGACAACTGCTTAACACCTTCTGTGTCTACAGCAGCTATTCCAAAGGCCCATCGATACCCTTTGGGATCCTTAAAATATCCCCTTCTGAGGTAATCAATACCAAGTATGCATGGAGCCCCTGGGCCAGTCACAATAGGGTGTTTTTGCCAGTCTTTACCAGTGAGGCTGATTTCGGCCTCCAACATAGTCAGCTCTTGGGAACCTCCAGTCACCCCATGAATATAAATTGATTTTGTCCCTTGGTGACTCGAGGGCATTAGAGTGCACTGTGCACCAGTATCCACCAGGGCCTTATATTTTCGTGATTCTGATGTGCCAGGCCATCTAATCCACACAGTCCAATAAACTCTATTATCCCTTCCCCCCTGGCTGGGGCAGGGCCCCTCTATTTGTTACCTTCACTGTCTGCAGCAACTGGAGCAATCACCTTTTTAGAGAAGTTCACCTTGGTGGTTGATTTGTCTTGTAACTCTCTTACCCGTGCTTGAAGTACAGGAGTAGGTTGTTTATGCCACTCCTTCATATCTTCTCCATGGTCACGTAGGTAATGCCACAAGGCAAACGTGATGTGGTCTTACTGTTGTCACTTGCTCGAGCAGGAGAACGTCTTCTTTTGATAGCTGAGACATTAGATGCCACCGGCTGGGAGGAAATCAAGTTGATCACGCCCCTCCAATAGGCTGTTTTGGGGATTCTGGTCCCCATTTGATGTATCCGTTACCTCCATGGATTTATCAGCTTCAGGCACGGTTGATAGTTTGTCTATTATATCTTCTTGTTTGTTTTCCATTCTGTCCAG
>NW_011198318.1:1778-2704 GCF_000146605.3 Meleagris gallopavo | reverse complement strand
GGCCCCAGGGCCACGGCACGGGCTCTCTCTTGTTTAATCTGCTCAAAAGCCTGCTGCTGCTCAGGGCCCCACATAAAATCATTCTTCTTCCGTGTCACCTGATAAAGGGGGCTTACAATGAGGCTGTAGTTTGGAACATGCATTCTCCAAAAGCCCACTACGCCCAGGAACGATTGTGTCTCTTTCTTATTAGTGGGTGGAGACATGGCACTGATTTTGTTGATCACATCTGTTGGGATGTGACGACGGCCATCTTGCCACTTTATACCTAGGAACTGAATTTCCTGGGCAGGTCCTTTCACTTTGCTTCGCTTAATAGCGAAACCAGCACGCAGAAGGATCTGGATTATTTGCTCTCCTTTCTCAAAAACTTCCTTTGCTGTGTTGCCCCACACGATGATGTCATCAATATACTGTAAGGGCTCACGAGCACCTCCCTGTTCCAGTGCAGCTTGGATCAACCCATGGCAAATGGTTGGGCTATATTTCCACCCCTGGGGCAAATGATTCCAGGTATACTGAATGCCCCTCCAGGTGAAAGCAAACTGTGGCCTAGATTCTTTGGCCAAAGGAATGGAGAAAATGGCGTTAGCAGTATCAATGGTGGCGTACCATTTGGCTGCTTTTGACTCCAATTCATATTGGAGTTCTAACATATATGGCACAGCAGCACTCAATGGGGGCGTGACTTCATTCAGGCCACGGTAGTCTACCGTCAGCCTCCATTCTCCACTGGCTTTACGCACTGGCCATATGGGGCTGTTAAAAGGTGAGTGAGTCTTGCTAATCACTCCCTGATTCTCTAGTTGGTGAATCAGCTTCTGAATGGGGAGCAAGGAATCCCTATTGGTGCGGTACTGCCGTCTGTGCACCGTTTTTGTAGCAATCGGTACTTGTTGCTCTTTCACTCGTAGCAACCCCACGGC
>NW_011198318.1:0-796 GCF_000146605.3 Meleagris gallopavo | reverse complement strand
AACGTGATGTGGTCTTACTGTTGTCACTTGCTCGAGCAGGAGAACGTCTTCTTTTGATAGCTGAGACATTAGATGCCACCGGCTGGGAGGAAATCAAGTTGATCAGCCCCTCCAATAGGCTGTTTTGGGGATTCTGGTCCCCATTTGATGTATCCGTTACCTCCATGGATTTATCAGCTTCAGGCACGGTTGATAGTTTGTCTATTATATCTTCTTGTTTGTTTCCATTCTGTCCAGCTTTTCAGCTACCTTTGTAATGGCTGAAACACAAGCTCGCAGAGGGCTTAAATGTAACTCAAAGTCTTGAAGTTTATTAACCAATTCACTTATAAGGGTCTTCTTCCCTCTGCCATACATTGCTGCAAATGTGCTGGCGTACCTTTCTGGTGCGGTCTTTGTGAATGTACGCCACATGTTTGGTGTACACCTGACTCTCTCGGGATCATGCTCTTGGTCTGGCTCGTCAGGAATGAAATCGGGGCTATGTAGCATTTCCACCACAGCATATTCTCTTAAATAACAGATGCCTTCTTCCATATCAGCCCATTTCTTTTTCTCAGGCATCAGATCATCTTTGAAGGGGTATCTTTCTTTTACAGCTAACAACATCCGCTTCCAGAGGGTAAAGGCCTGGTTCTGGCATGTACTAATACCTCTGTCAATGGCTGAGTCCCTAGCAATGCCACCCAGTTGGCGAGCTTCTCTACTATCCAGCCACACACTGTTGGCCCCATTGTCCCAACATCGAAGTAACCAAGTGGCAATAGGCTCATTTGGGTGACGTGAAAAGTCTTTT
>NW_011198317.1:0-771 GCF_000146605.3 Meleagris gallopavo | reverse complement strand
AGCATGCTCAGCGGGTAAAGCCTCTCCAGTGTGGAGGACGGTGGCTGAAATGTAAACACAGGGAGGCTGACCTTCCCACAAACCCGCCAAGTCAAGTGTCACGTGCTTTCCTTTTTGTTGGTAGATCTGCAGTTTCATCAGTTTTCCTCCAGTTCTCCAGGACCTTGACTAAGGACATCCCCTTTCCTACACCAGATATATTTCCCATTTTTAGCGTGCATCCAAGCCTGAATTGAGGAGTGGAAACTGAAGACTCGCTGGTCCTCGCACCTCCCATCCCCAAAGTCCCACTGAACTCACCCACTGCTGGCAGCCGGACGCTTTGAGGCAGGGGGGTCTGACGGCCATCATCTATAGGGTCCCACCTGGGTCTCCAGAAACCGTTGCAGCAGTTGCACTAGAAAAAAGTTGCATTAGAAAATACCCAGGCTCCTAAATCAATGCACCTGGATGATTCAGAAAACAAAGCTTCAAGGTGGGATCTCAAAGCTCCACCTGAGACAAACCCCTTTGAAATCCAACCCACAATACCATAAAAATACAACACCAGGACGAAAACCGTTCACAAAGAGACTGGTTAATGGCAGCACGCCGCGTTACTTGGCCTGACAAGGTCGCTATCCCATTGCAAACGGGTTTATGATCCTCCATGGAGGACCTTCACACCCATACTGGTCAATTAGGCACGAGGGAGGCGACGTACGAAGAAGCGTTTGAAAGCCCAGAGTTGACAAAATCTTTGGCAGGGATGAGGAACACTTGATTGTACAA
>NW_011198316.1:0-512 GCF_000146605.3 Meleagris gallopavo | reverse complement strand
TGCAGCAGTCGCAACTAGAAAAAGTTAGCATTAGAAAATACCCAGGCTCCTAAATCAATGCACCTGGATGATTCAGAAACAAAGCTTCAAGGTGGGATCTCAAAGCTCCACCTGAGACAAACCCCTTGAAATCCAACCCACAATACCATAAAATACAACACCAGGACGAAAACCGTTCACAAAGAGACTGGTTAATGGCAGCACGCCGCGTTACTTGGCCTGACAAGGTCGCTATCCCATTGCAAACGGGTTTATGATCCTCCGTGGAGGACCTTCACACCCATACTGGTCAATTAGGCACGAGGGAGGCGATGTACGAAGAAGCATTTGAAAGCCCAGAGTTGACAAAATCTTTGGCAGGGATGAGGAACACTTGATTGTACAACAGGCTCCCTCCCGTCTTTATGAACCTTAGTGTCCATATTAACCCTCCTAGAGGCCTCGGAGGCCACTGTCCAACAGGTTGCCCAGCTGGTAGCTGATGTGGGGGAGTCAGAGTGCCTGAGAACAAG
>NW_011198315.1:0-1583 GCF_000146605.3 Meleagris gallopavo | reverse complement strand
CAAAGCTTCAAGGTGGGATCTCAAAGCTCCACCTGAGACAAACCCCTTTGAAATCCAACCCACAATACCATAAAATACAACACCAGGACGAAAACCGTTCACAAAGAGACTGGTTAATGGCAGCACGCCGCGTTACTTGGCCTGACAAGGTCGCTATCCCATTGCAAACGGGTTTATGATCCTCCGTGGAGGACCTTCACACCCATACTGGTCAATTAGGCACGAGGGAGGCGATGTATGAAGAAGCGTTTGAAAGCCCAGAGTTGACAAAATCTTTGGCAGGGATGAGGAACACTTGATTGTACAACAGGCTCCCTCCCGTCTTTATGAACCTTAGTGTCCATATTAACCCTCCTAGAGGCCTCGGAGGCCACTGTCCAACAGGTTGCCCAGCTGGTAGCTGATCTGGGGGAGTCAGAGTGCCTGAGAACAAGGCCCAATGTCAGGGTGGTGGATGGAGCCAACGTACTCCCAGTCACTAAGACCAGAAAGGCCGCCCCACGGACACCCCCTGACAGGGCCCCATGCGGGTGTCCCAGAAACAAATGTTCAACCATCTCACACGGGCTGGCGGCCTTTGCCAAGATCGACCGGCAACCTCATCATATTTACTGCAATGACGGAAACAGCTGCGAGACGATCAAAAACTTCAAAGTACTCCCAAAGAGCCAGGCTACGAATAACGCAGCAAATGCCAATGGGAACCTGGAACTCAGAGAACTTTACAGTCCCTAGGAGAGAAAAAAGCCTCCTCGGGTGACTTGAGCTACGATGCCCAGCCACCTGAGGAAAAAGAGCTGGCCATCGGGCAGTTTATGGCACGACAGGGGATGGGGGTTCCCCTGTAACGGGGGGCCTCCGGGCGGGACCAGAGGCCCTGTGTCAAATGAGCAACTTTTCGGTCCCCAAAAAGCGCACAACGGGTTACGGCAGCGGTGGACACGGGCACGCAAACGGAAGACACTCACCTGCTCCATCTCCGAAGAATGAGCTGCATTTGGAGCTGAAGAGGACGCCTGTGTGGTTCAAGAGGAATTCCACAACGGCCGACTGGATCTGCAGCTCCATGAAGGCAGCTCTTCTGCTGGCGCAGGCAGACTCGCTCTGCTGCGCTCTGAAGAAAAGGCAGATGACGTCATGTTGGAGTACAAGAAAAACTATTCAGAGCAGCAGCTGTGGAGCAAGAGAAACAGCTGAGAACCAAGAACACCTCTAGAAGAAGAGAAAAAGCCACAGGAACGGCTCACGGCTCTGACTGGAGAAGCGCCCGCACGCACGGTTAAGGAGCGCCTGCAGAACACTCTGGGAGGAGCAGCCCTCCTGGCTGATGCCTGCTTGCCAGCAGCCACTCTGCAGCTTTTCTCAAAGGGTGCAGCACACTGATCCCTTCTGAAAGTCACGTTTCTCTGCGGTTCTTTTCCTGTTGCTTGTCTTAGTCAATAAGTAACTGCACTGCACTTATTCTACATCCTGCTTGCAGAGGCTCATTCGGCGCAGCCTGAGCTCCCGAGCAAGAAGGAACGGCAGCAAAGCCCTCACCCAGCGAGGCCACGCACCGCTACGTCTCCAGCATCGCATCCCAG
>NW_011198314.1:0-727 GCF_000146605.3 Meleagris gallopavo | reverse complement strand
CAGATTGGAGGGTGTCTTGTTGAGATTGAAGACTGTTGAGTTTGGATTGCAGGGAGTCTCTCTCAATTCGGAGGGCATCTCTCTCATATTGGAGGCTGTTTCTCTCGACCAGGAGACTCTCTCGCTCATTTTGCACTGTTTCCCTGAGACTCTCCTTTTCAATTTCACAAACTCTCTCCCTCTCCAGGATAGTATTGAATAAGGCCCGGTAAGCATTAGCCAGGCCCCCAAACAATTTGGGCCTCCTCAGATCTTCCTGAGCCACGACATTCCTGTCTCAAATATCTGTTTAAATTTTCAGGGTCTTTCAGGTGTTCTGGAGTAAAGTTCCATGACACCGAAGATTTCCATCTCTCTAAAGTCTCACCCAGGCCTCTCCACATTCCCTGCCACTCAGTATTTACTGGGTTTGGGGCAGACTTCCTCAAAATATAATAAATACTAATAATAAGTGAAATGGTGAGCAGTACATTCACGGAGATTAATAACGTGATCAGGTGAGCATTGAAAATCCGCATAAAGAATTCAAAGGAGAGGCTGGAAACCTGCTTAAAAATCCCCAACCCTGTAAAATTAGCAGCTCCCTCTGGAATGGTATGCCACATAATATGCAGATGCCACATAGTTATTTCCATCCATGTTTTCAATTGGCTATATATACCTATTGCTCCATAGAGCAAAGTGGTGAACTTAATTAAGGCCCAGTATGTTTTTAGCATTAAGAAAG
>NW_011198313.1:0-517 GCF_000146605.3 Meleagris gallopavo | reverse complement strand
ATTGTATCGTTCAATTTTACCAGAGGCTGGTGCATGGTAGGGAATATGGTAAATCCACTCAATGCCATGATCTTTGGCCCAAGTATTTACAAGAGAATTTTTAAAATGAGTCCCATTATCTGACTCAATTCTTTCTGGGGTACCATGTCGCCACAGGACTTGTTTCTCAAGACCTAATATGGTATTCCGGGCGGTAGCATGGGGTACTGCATAGGTTTCAAGCCACCCAGTTGTTGCCTCCACCATAGTAAGCACATAACATTTACCACTGCGAGATCGTGGCAAGGTGATATAATCAACCTGCCATGCCTCTCCGTATTTGTACTTTAGCCATCGCCCTTCCCCCCAGTGTGGTTTCATCCTTTTGGCTTGTTTGATTATGGCACATGTTTCACAATCATGAATAACCTGTGCAATAGCGTCCATAGTTAAGTCCACCCCTCGGTCTCTAGCCCATTTATGTGTCGCATCTCTCCCTTGGTGACCCGAGGTCTCATGGGCCCATCGAGCTAAAAAT
>NW_011198312.1:0-609 GCF_000146605.3 Meleagris gallopavo | reverse complement strand
AATGAATACTCTTGAAAACACTGATTAGTTCTCCCAAATAAAGCAACATTATAATATTAATACGTCAAAGCATCACGATGCAGGTGTAGAAAAAAGCAGGGAAGAGAAAAGAAAGGGGAAATGTAAATCTACCTAGAAAACTGAGATATGATAGGAATAGACCATCAACAGCTCAGTAACTAATGCATAGCATGAGATAGAGCAAGATAGAATTAGAATTTAGAATATTTCAGTCAGACCTACTAAATTCAGACCTTCTAAGACTAGATAGTCCAGCTGCCTGAACACATGAGGGCTTAACAAAGTTAAAGCATTTTATTAAGGGTATTATCCAAATGTGTCTTTGACCACTGACATGCACAGGGTATCAACCACCTCACTAGGAAGTTCAGTGTTTATCATCCACTCATCTGATTTTTCCTCGTACCCAGTCTGACAGGAGCATAGCCAAGAATCATCTCCTGTTTCCCCTCCTCAGAGGGAGAAGAGACTTCACTGCAGAGAGCTCTTCTACATTTCTTTCTTCTTACATCTTCTACAAGTAAACACTAGAACAAAGGTTTTAGGATGCAGGATTTGTATACAAGATGTGAGTTTGCATACAAATCA
>NW_011198311.1:0-461 GCF_000146605.3 Meleagris gallopavo | reverse complement strand
ACTCATCTGATTTTCCTCGTACCCAGTCTGACAGGAGCATAGCCAAGAATCATCTCCTGTTTCCCTCCTCAGAGGGAGAAGAGACTTCACTGCAGAGAGCTCTTCTACATTTCTTTCTTCTTACATCTTCTACAAGTAAACACTAGAACAAAGGTTTTATGATGCAGGATTTGTATACAAGATGTGAGTTTGCATACAAATCAGTTGATTGTGAGAAGCTACAGGTTAACAAGGGGAAACAGGAACCCAAGAGTCTCCTTTCCCATCAGAGGACAAGCATTCCCAGCAAAGTTTTTGCCAGCATCCTTAGAGAGGAGACGAGACTGCATCATAAATGATGCTGTGAGGCATTATTCATACTGATAGCAGAAACTTCGAAGTGTAAAGAGAGGGAACTTTGTTGTGCCCCAAAACATCTATTCAAATAGAAAACCCATTTTGAGAAATGAGTGGAAAATCAG
>NW_011198310.1:0-538 GCF_000146605.3 Meleagris gallopavo | reverse complement strand
TTTGAAGTAGTATGATATATATTCTGTGCCTCAGAACGTGGTACATGTGGCATGAGAGAGTTTGGGCCATAAGGAGTGCCCTGACAGCATCAGAACTGTAAGAGCAGAGAGCTATGCGTGATGCAGCGCTATTCATGTCACCCACAGGAAGCAGGAGGTGGAACAAAATATTGCCAGAACTGTGATCGGATTGTGTCTCATAAGGAACTATTCCATTAGTTCTAGAAGAGAGCTTTGAAGCAATGTATATTCAGGATTATCGTCAGCATGCCAGGTGCTGGGACCATGCAGAAAGAGAAATGGTCTGAAAATGTCAGTGCAATTTAAAATATATACCTTCTTGTCCCAAGCGACCATACTGAAGGGAAATAGGAAATAAACAATGAAAAAGAATGGCTGCTTGATTCCTGAGCATCCAAACGGCAATCATTAAACATAAGGTAAAAGAAATCAAGGCAAAAGTGGTACAGGTACCACTGAAAGCAGGATGAAAAGAAATCAGAGATATTCAGCTGATAATCATATTTTACAAGTATGA
>NW_011198309.1:0-578 GCF_000146605.3 Meleagris gallopavo | reverse complement strand
TTTTTGGTCAAGAGCTTTCTTTGTGGTGGAGGCCATGGCTAGGTTAGTTGTCAAGGAGGAAGCCAATAGGTGAGGTGGTCTGCTGAGTTGGGAGGGAGGCTTTCCATCAGAAGAGGGGGTGGCCAGCAGGGACAGGGAGGTGATTGTCCCCCTCTACTCTGCTCTTGTGAGGCCCCACCTGGAGTACTGCGTCCAGGTCTGGAGCCCCCAGTACAGGAAGGACAGGGAGCTGTTGGAGAGGGTCCAGAGGAGAGCCACGAAGATGATCAGGGGACTGGAGCACCTCCCCTACGAAGACAGGCTGAGGGAGCTGGGCTTGTTCAGTCTGGAGAAAAGAAGGCTGCTGGGTGACCTCATTGCAGCCTTTCAGTACCAAAAGGGAGTCTACAAACTGGAGGGGAACCAACTCTTGGGAAGGGTAGATAACTGCAGGACAAGGGGAAATGGTTTTAAGTTGAGGGAAGGAAGATTTAAGTTGGATGTCAGGGGGGAAATTCTTTAGAGAGTGAGTGGGGAGGTGCTGGAACAGGCTGCCCAGAGAGGTTGCGGATGCCCCGCCCTGGAGGTGTTCAAGGCCA
>NW_011198308.1:0-940 GCF_000146605.3 Meleagris gallopavo | reverse complement strand
AGTCTGGAGAAAAGAAGGCTGCTGGGTGACCTCATTGCAGCCTTTCAGTACCAAAAGGGAGTCTACAAACTGGAGGGGAACCAACTCTTGGGAAGGGTAGATAACTGCAGGACAAGGGGAAATGGTTTTAAGTTGAGGGAAGGAAGATTTAAGTTGGATGTCAGGGGGAAATTCTTTAGAGAGTGAGTGGGGAGGTGCTGGAACAGGCTGCCCAGAGAGGTTGCGGATGCCCCGCCCTGGAGGTGTTCAAGGCCAGACTGGATGGGGCCCTGGGCAGCCTGGTCTAGTACTAAATGTGGAGGTTGGTGGCCCTGCATGAGGCAGGGGGGTTGGAGATTCGTGATCCTTGAGGTGCCTTCCAACCCTGGCCATTCTGTGATTCTGTGAGGCTCTGCCTTCCCTGCTCGCCCTGCCTGCGCCAAGGGCCGTGCCACAGTCTGTCTGCTGGCTCTGTTCAGCCACGTTCCTGGTTGATCACGCTCCCGAGAGCAGCCTTTGTACCTTCAGCGTTTGACCACGTCACTCCTGGCTCCGCTCACCGCGCCTCAGAGCCACTGTGCTTCCACACTGTGGGGGGAGTGCGGGTCCCTGCCTCTCCCTGAACTGTTTCCCGCAGATTTCTTGCGATGGCTCGGCTTCGTTCTCATCCTCTTCCCCGTTCCCATCTTAGCCAAAGTTGATTTCCTTACTAAATGCGCCGACTTTCTCAGCCGCTTTCTTGTCTTGTGAACTCGGGCGCCTGACAGTGGCACAGATGGTTCCGTGGCTGCACCACAAGTCCTCTCACAGGGACCGGGGCAGGGCCTGTCACGACCGCAGGGCCCGTCATGAGGGCAGAAGCAACTGCACGGCTCATCGCAGGGCTTCGAGCACCCCAGCACCGAGCGTAAGGGCTGGAGCAACCACAGGGCCCGTCGCAACGGCAGGGCCTGTCACCAGG
>NW_011198307.1:0-772 GCF_000146605.3 Meleagris gallopavo | reverse complement strand
CCAATCCAAAAGCAGGCATGGTTTTCAGTGGGAAATGATCTGTGCAGACAGAGCACTTGGGCCGAGCAAGCATGGTGCAAGTTTTGTAGCCAGAGGCACTTTGCCGCCTTCATTAGTTGCACTGTAATAATGGGAGCAAGCCAACCTCCCCAGATATCTGTGTTCACTACTACACTTCTCTTTCTCAGGACATGCTCAGCGGAGACTGATTGCCAGCCCAGGAGTCTGATCTCCATCCATCCCTTCTTCTCTCTGTTCTCCTAGCAGGGTTGTCAAAGTCTCTGCTTGCTGAGGTGGCATTCTTGAGCACCAACAAGCATAGCTGGCCACAGCTCGTTTATCACTTCACAAGGAACTGCAACGACTTCACCTCATCTTCATTCAGGCGTTCAGAGAACCCAAGAAGGCTCTGGAACGCTTACCAACATTAAGAAAACAATCTAAATGCACAACCATCCACTAGCAGCTGGGACATTATTTCTGACGACCAACTTCTTTGATGGTTGTTGGCACCAATGAGATCAAACCCCTCCGTTTTCCTGGGCATGGAAGAACTTAGAGATCAGGGAAAACATGGTGACTAAGAAAAAAAGCAAGTTGCGGTCATCACCTGTTTGGGGGTGTCTCTGCTTCACATACAGTGGCCAGGATGTCCTCTGGCCGGGCGGGAGCAGCAGCCTAGGGAGAAACAAGACAGCAAGACTGATGCACAGGGAAACATTCCTGAGCAGCTTCTTCCTCCACGCATCCTTGCATCCCCTCTGCCACTGCC
>NW_011198306.1:0-500 GCF_000146605.3 Meleagris gallopavo | reverse complement strand
GTTTGGGGGTGTGTCTGCTTCACGTACACTGGCCAGGATGTCCTCTGGCCGGGCGGGAGCAGCAGCCTAGGGAGAAACAAGACAGCAAGACTGATGCACAGGGAACCATTCCTGAGCAGCTTCTTCCTCCACGCATCCTTGCATCCCCTCTGCCACTGCCGAGCCTTAACCCAAAGGCAGAGCCCCAGTGCTGCCAAAGAAAGTTCAGACTCCCTTCAAGGTTACCAAGGGCCTTCGGTGTTTTAGAGAACACAGCGCTAACTGACAAAATCCTTCACACCACAGAGAAATCCCAGCAGGCCGGAATCACAGAGCATGACGTGAACGCCGCCGTGCCTCTAATGAGCACTGGAAGGCTACTGCAGGAATCCTGCAGGCAGCTCCTGGCTTCCAGGGACAGAGAAGGCCTGTGGAACGTTGGAGTCTTCCAGCGTTTCCCCAAGAGAAACGTAAAACTTCCAGTTCACTACGACTGGGGATCCACGACAGCTTCAGCCACG
>NW_011198305.1:0-668 GCF_000146605.3 Meleagris gallopavo | reverse complement strand
GGACGTGCCCCTGTACAAGCGGAACTGTTGACCCAGGATAGAAACACGGCCTGTATTTTGCCCTGAAGGGCAGACCTTCCCCTCTTGGTACCTCTGAAACATCTGTATTTCTCCCGTGAGTCTTTGAGCCTTCAGGATCCCCGGAAGGAATGAAATGTCATCAAAACGTTCCAGTGTTACTGTCAGATCATGTGTAACACCCGGCGATGGTCTGCATGGGACTGATGGAACATTGGACGGATCTGCACCTCATGACCGTATGCCTCCGGTAACATCATCGAGCGCTGGCCCATAGAAGGATGTCAACTTTCACCCATCGTCACTCATCTTGAAATTTACCAACGTGTGGCGATGAAATTGTATAAGCGTCACGGTGTATCGGATCTCTGTATTAGGGAAAGCTCACCCTTTTAGTCAACCTAATCATTGGTTCACGCCGTGAAGGGGTGAAATGTATGGGGCTGCTGAATCACGGCCTGAAGCTTTGATTGATCACCTGAGGCGAGCAATGAGTCAGCCACGGGAGCACAGGTGAAGGCAATTCAGCTGTGCTGCAGGAAGGGGTGGAGCCTGGCTCCACCTCTCCTAGACCCATTTAAGAGCTGACTGCCAGTGGGGAAGGATCTCTCTCTGGAGATCCGCTCCATCAGGAGTTTGTCTGGCGAGCC
>NW_011198304.1:0-575 GCF_000146605.3 Meleagris gallopavo | reverse complement strand
ATTGGACGGATCTGCACCTCATGACCGTATGCCTCCGGTAACATCATGAGCGCTGGCCCATAGAAGGATGTCAACTTTCACCCATCGTCACTCATCTTGAAATTTACCAACGTGTGGCGATGAAATTGTATAAGCGTCACGGTGTATCGGATCTCTGTATTAGGGAAAGCTCACCCTTTTAGTCAACCTAATCATTGGTTCACGCCGTGAAGGGGGTGGAATGTATGGGGCTGCTGAATCACGGCCTGAACCTTTGATTGATCACCTGAGGCGAGCAATGAGTCAGCCACGGGAGCACAGGTGAAGGCAATTCAGCTGTGCTGCAGGAAGGGGTGGAGCCTGGCTCCACCTCTCCTAGACCCATTTAAGAGCTGACTGCCAGTGGGGAAGGATCTCTCTCTGGAGATCTGCTCCATCAGGAGTTCGTCTGGCGAGCCCAGGACAGGGTGAGTGACTTTCTCTTCTTTCTCCAATATAAATGCTATTAGCCGAGCTCCTGGATATGGATCTATACCATCTGTATATCCATTGATTAAACTAAGCCCATAGCCCCATGACTTGACATATTGCCCCAC
>NW_011198303.1:0-613 GCF_000146605.3 Meleagris gallopavo | reverse complement strand
AACAGACTGGCTTCTTGAATCCAGCAAGCAGCGTAGTCTGATTCCTCCTTTGAAAAGGGGGTTTTATTCTTTACATACGAATTCAGAATCTGACACACCCAACCTTTGTCAGATCCATATTCTGGCCAGAATATTTATTTTCCCTGTATTGGCTCTCTAGGCCATATCTGTATACAATATTTAAGCATCTTTTTCTTATCCTTGTCCCTGGTCTTGGGATTGTCTTTCCAATTCTGAAACATTTTCGTAAGGGGCTTCTTTAGGCACAAACCAGGGGACCTTTTTCCCCTGCTCTCGGGAGCTCCTATTCCCCATCCCTCCGGAGTGCTACTGTGAACTACCCAGCCCACAGGTCACCACACTCCGACTCTCGGATTTAGGGCCAATCCCTCCGGAGTACCTTACTCCGATTCTCGGATTCAAATAGGGGTGTACTGCTGCCACTTCGTCAAGTGCACAGGGTACCGTACACCAACAGCTCCCTCCCGAGACTCTTCCTTCCACCAACACAGCCGCTTCGTCCGTCCCTGGCCGTGCCCCTCGCGGGACAACGGAACCGCAGGTCGGGACTCCGCACTCGCTTCGCACTGACGTGCGTCTCAATCACACACAC
>NW_011198302.1:0-648 GCF_000146605.3 Meleagris gallopavo | reverse complement strand
GTGAGATGTGTCCAGCAGGTAATGAACATCACGCACCCCATGTTGGTGCGCTGCTTGTATGCAGGTAGGTTTGCGATGTGATCCGACTGCCCCATGCTGACCATCCACAGCTAGATCAAGTTGCTCAGAGTCTGAGCCAGGCTCACCTTGAAAGGGCCAGCACATCCACCATGTCTCTGGCAACCTGTGCCACTGCCTCAGCACCCTCACTGTACAAGACATTTTCCTTAGATTTTCACCTCCATTTCCCTTGTTCTTTCCTTTAGGTATTGAAAGGCTGTTACCAGGTTCCCTTGGAGCCTTCACTTCTCCAGGAGGCTGAACAGCCCAGCTCTCCTTGCTTACAGGAGAGGGGTTCCATCCTTGGGTTCGTGTTTGTGGCTGTACTCTGGATGCACTCGCACAGCTCCATGTCTCCCTGCACTGAGGACTCCACACCTGGACGCAGCACTGCAGGTGAGGCCTGACCAGCGCAGAGCAGAGGGATGGGGATCTCCTCCCTTGGCCCGCTGACTGCGCATCTTTGGATGCAGCCCAGGATACGGTTGGCTTTCTGGGCTGGAAGGGCCCACTGCTGGCTTGTGTCCAGCTCCCACCCACCAGTACTCCCAGGCTTTATGGAGCAGGACTACGCTCAGTCCTTTCATC
>NW_011198301.1:0-724 GCF_000146605.3 Meleagris gallopavo | reverse complement strand
GCACTCGCACAGCTCCATGTCTCCCTGCACTGAGGACTCCACACCTGGACGCAGCACTGCAGGTGAGGCCTGACCAGCGCAGAGCAGAGGGATGGGGATCTCCTCCCTTGGCCCGCTGACTGCGCATCTTTGGATGCAGCCCAGGATACGGTTGGCTTTCTGGGCTGGAAGGGCCCACTGCTGGCTTGTGTCCAGCTCCCACCCACCAGTACTCCCAGGCTTTATGGAGCAGGACTACGCTCAGTCCTTTCATCCCCTAGCATGTTTTGGTGGTGGGTGTTCCCTCATCCCAGCTACTGACCCTGCACTTGGATTTGTGCCCACTGCTCAGCCTGTTGAGGTCTCTGTGGATGGCATCCCGTCCCTCTGCTGTGTCACTGCACCCCACAGCTTGGTGTCCTTAGGGTGCACTCAACCCCACAGTTGATGTCCCTGATGAAGGGGAAACCCAGATGCTTGTACAAACTGGGCGTAGAAGCCCTTGGGAGCAGCCCTGCGGAGGACTCGGGGATCCTGGTGGACAAAGAGCTGGACATAAGCCAGTAGTGTGCACTTGCAGCCCAGAAGGCCAACTGTATCCTGGGCTGCATTCAAAGAGGAGCGACCAGCAGGGAGAGGGAGGTGATTGTCCCCCTCGACTCGGCTCTGGTGCGGCCCCATGTGCAGCACTGCGTCCAGGCCTGGGGCTCCAGCACGGGAATGATGTGGAGCTTTTGGAGCAGGT
>NW_011198300.1:0-558 GCF_000146605.3 Meleagris gallopavo | reverse complement strand
CACTGAGGACTCCACATCTGGACGCAGCACTGCAGCTGAGGCCTCACCAGCGCAGAGCAGAGGGATGGGGGATCTCCTCCCTTCGCCCGCTGACTGCGCATCTTTGGATGCAGCTCAGGATACGGTTGGCTTTCTGGGCTGGAAGGGCCCACTGCTGGCTTGTGTCCAGCTCCCACCCACCAGTACTCCCAGGCTTTATGGAGCAGGACTACGCTCAGTCCTTTCATCCCCTAGCATGTTTTGGTGGTGGCTGTTCCCTCATCCCAGCTACTGACCCTGCACTTGGATTTGTGCCCACTGCTCAGCCTGTTGAGGTCTCTGTGGATGGCATCCCGTCCCTCTGCTGTGTCACTGCACCCCACAGCTTGGTGTCCTTAGGGTGCACTCAACCCCACTGTTGATGTCCCTGATGAAGGGGAAACCCAGATGCTTGTACAAACTGGGCGTAGAAGCCCTTGGGAGCAGCCCTGCGGAGGACTCGGGGATCCTGGTGGACAAAGAGCTGGACATAAGCCAGTAGTGTGCACTTGCAGCCCAGAAGGCCAACTGTATCCTGGG
>NW_011198299.1:0-530 GCF_000146605.3 Meleagris gallopavo | reverse complement strand
TGAAGGCAGGGCCTCTCTATTCATTACCTGTGATAAGTGGAGCAACTGCACTGGTGATTGATCTGCTTTGTAATTCTTTCACCCGTGCTCGTAGTACAGGAGTAGCTTGGTCGTGCCATTTTCTCATGTCTTCTCCATGGTCACGTAGGTAACGCCACAAGGCAATTTGCGATGTATTGTTCCTCACTGGAGCCGGAAAGCGTTTGCCTTTAATAGCTGAGATTTTTGATGGTGCCCATGAGTAGGGAGGTTCATCGTCGTTAGTTAGGATTCGCATTAGTTTGATCAGCTCCTTCAGTAGACTCTTTTGATTATCCTGATCTTCACTGGGCACTTCTGATACTGGCACAGGTTTGTCACGATTAATCAGTTGAGATATTTGCTCCTGCATTTCATTCAGTTGGTTCGTTACTTGTGAGATGGCAGCAATGGAAGCGTGAGTTGGGGGTAGCTGTTGTTCGTAGTTTTGGAGCGTAAGAATCAATTCAAAAACTAAGGGTATTCTCTCTTGTTCCGGTATCTGTCATTAG
>NW_011198298.1:0-502 GCF_000146605.3 Meleagris gallopavo | reverse complement strand
GGAGCAACTGCACTGGTGATTGATCTGCTTTGTAATTCTTTCACCCGTGCTCGTAGTACAGGAGTAGCTTGGTCGTGCCATTTTTCTCATGTCTTCTCCATGGTCACGTAGGTAACGCCACAAGGCAATTCGCGATGTATTGTTCCTCACTGGAGCCGGAAAGCGTTTGCCTTTAATAGCTGAGTATTTTTGATGGTGCCCATGAGTAGGGAGGTTCATCGTCGTTAGTTAGGATTCGCATTTAGTTTGATCAGCTCCTTCAGTAGACTCTTTTGATTATCCTGATCTTCACTGGGCACTTCTGATACTGGCACAGGTTTGTCACGATTAATCAGTTGAGATATTTGCTCCTGCATTTCATTCAGTTGGTTCGTTACTTGTGAGATGGCAGCAATGGAAGCGTGAGTTGGGGTAGCTGTTGTTCGTAGTTTTGGAGCGTAAGAATCAATTCAAAACTAAGGGTATTCTCTCTTGTTCCCGGTATCTGTCATTAGCTGACAGT
>NW_011198297.1:0-585 GCF_000146605.3 Meleagris gallopavo | reverse complement strand
TCGTGCCATTTCTCATGTCTTCTCCATGGTCACGTAGGTAACGCCACAAGGCAATTCGCGATGTATTGTTCCTCACTGGAGCCGGAAAGGGTTTGCCTTTAATAGCTGAGTATTTTGATGGTGCCCATGAGTAGGGAGGTTCATCGCTTAGTTAGGATTCGCATTAGTTTGATCAGCTCCTTCAGTAGACTCTTTTGATTATCCTGATCTTCACTGGGCACTTCTGATACTGGCACAGGTTTGTCACGATTAATCAGTTGAGATATTTGCTCCTGCATTTCATTCAGTTGGTTCGTTACTTGTGAGATGGCAGCAATGGAAGCGTGAGTTGGGGGTAGCTGTTGTTCGTAGTTTTGGAGCGTAAGAATCAATTCAAAAACTAAGGGTATTCTCTCTTGTTCCCGGTATCTGTCATTAGCTGACAGTAGTGTACCGGCATATCTGTCTGATGCTGTTGTTATGAGTCTCTGCCATATCTCAGGCGTCGTCCTCACTCTCTCAGGATCGCGTTCTTGTCGTGGGTGGTTAGGAACAAAGTTAGGGTCGAACAGCATTTCCACCACAGCCATTTCCCTCAAGTACTGG
>NW_011198296.1:0-515 GCF_000146605.3 Meleagris gallopavo | reverse complement strand
AACAAATAGAGGGGCCCTGCCCCCAGCCAGGGGGGGGAAAGGGATAATAGAGTTTATTGGACTGTGTGGATTAGATGGCCTGGCACATCAGAATCACGAAAATATAAGGCCCTGGTGGATACTGGTGCACAGTGCACTCTAATGCCCTCGAGTCACCAAGGGACAAAATCAATTTATGTTCATGGGGTGACTGGAGGCTCCCAAGAGCTGACTATGTTGGAGGCCAAAATCAGCCTCACTGGTAAAGACTGGCAAAAGCACCCTATTGTGACTGGCCCAGGGGCTCCATGCATACTTGGTATTGATTACCTCAGAAGGGGATATTTTAAGGATCCCAAAGGGTATCGATGGGCCTTTGGAATAGCTGCTGTAGACACAGAAGGTGTTCAGCAGTTGTCTATTTTGCCTGGCCTGTCAGAAGATCCATCTGCCGTGGGGTTGCTACGAGTGAAAGAGCAACAAGTACCGATTGCTACAAAAACGGTGCACAGACGGCAGTACCGCACCAACAGGGA
>NW_011198295.1:0-598 GCF_000146605.3 Meleagris gallopavo | reverse complement strand
ACAGTGCACTCTAATGCCCTCGAGTCACCAAGGGACAAATCAATTTATGTTCATGGGGTGACTGGAGGTTCCCAAGAGCTGACTATGTTGGAGGCCAAAATCAGCCTCACTGGTAAAGACTGGCAAAAGCACCCTATGTGACTGGCCCAGGGGCTCCATGCATACTTGGTATTGATTACCTCAGAAGGGGATATTTTAAGGATCCCAAAGGGTATCGATGGGCCTTTGGAATAGCTGCTGTAGACACAGAAGGTGTTCAGCAGTTGTCTATTTTGCCTGGCCTGTCAGAAGATCCATCTGCCGTGGGGTTGCTACGAGTGAAAGAGCAACAAGTACCGATTGCTACAAAAACGGTGCACAGACGGCAGTACCGCACCAACAGGGATTCCTTGCTCCCCATTCAGAAGCTGATTCACCAACTAGAGAATCAGGGAGTGATTAGCAAGACTCACTCACCTTTTAACAGCCCCATATGGCCAGTGCGTAAAGCCAGTGGAGAATGGAGGCTGACGGTGGACTACCGTGGCCTGAATGAAGTCACACCCCCATTGAGTGCTGCTGTGCCAGATATGTTAGAGCTCCAATATGAATTGGAGTC
>NW_011198294.1:0-622 GCF_000146605.3 Meleagris gallopavo | reverse complement strand
AGTTGCTTCTTTATTTTCTGTTCTCCCAGGTGGGTCTGTATATTTTGTGCCCAAGTTGTGGCAGCTCTGTAACTGGGAATGTTCCTAGTGGTCATAAAGACTGTGCTGCCAGCACAGAATTTGGCCACAGGCCTGCCTGCTGGATTAAATTCTGTAGGTTTGATTATATGCTATTTGAGATGGCACGTTCTGTTTATTTTTTCCACCGATCAGGTTTTGAGGTTGCTGAGATGCACTGATTAATCAATCACTTGTAGCTTGTTTGAGCTTGAAGCAGCTGAATCATCCCACACAGCATTGTTAAATAAAACCTTATAATCGCTTTGGAATTGTAGCTCTGCGCTAGGCTATGGCACTGGTGTGAGTCCTTCCTCATCCTCCCACTGTGCTCCTCACTGGCAGAAGGTACCACCATCAGCTTTCTCCTCACACAGCGGTTTCTATCTGAGCAGAGATTTGGTCACTTTCCAGTTTCTCTATGGCACCCCCCTGTGCTGTTAGTTCTCTCTTTCTGTACTGGTGTCCTGTCTAGTCTTCAGCTTGCCCCAGGATGCCAGGTCAGCTGAAAAGAATTTTCAAATTACATCCATCCTGATTTCTTTACGTATTGTCCTTGTTCTTG
>NW_011198293.1:0-541 GCF_000146605.3 Meleagris gallopavo | reverse complement strand
CAAAGTTGAATGGATGTATACACTATATAGAACCTGTATATAGCTTCTCCTCAGTCTTCTCTCCCTGCTTCATGGCACCTTCTTGTTTCATCCATGTAACGCTGTGTACTGTATTCACCTGTCCAGCTCCTTTCTCCCCAAGATGTAAGTATTCAGTGGCATTGATTAACTAAGTATCAAGGAAGCTTAGTCCACCATACATAAGAAATACGCATAGAAAAAACGTGTCACAGAACAAAAGAGTTTTTGTCTCCAACAAGTGCCATTTTGTATGAGATATTATCTTCATTAATTCTTTATAATATAATTCTATATTATAATCTATATAATTCTTTATATAATTCTATATATTCTCCAAAAACTATTGATGTAGTAAATTACCAATATATATATTTTTTCTGATTACAATTCTTTATTCCCAAAAATTCCTATGACCCCTAACAAAACTCCATTCCTGTTCCAATCCTATGTTAAAATATAATTGTATTGCAATCCACCTTAAACCAAAAAATCAGTCCTTAATTTGTACACGTATGTTAAA
>NW_011198292.1:0-554 GCF_000146605.3 Meleagris gallopavo | reverse complement strand
CTTACGATTTTGTAGCATGCAGATTATGCATCTGAAACAAAGCACATTTCACTTGCATCATCCCAAAGGCTAATGTCAACCTGTTTGCAGCCACGACCTTGCATGGGGATGATCTCTACTCATAAGGGTCACTGGGAATCACAGCAGGAGCTCTGGGAGGTGTTTGTGTGTCCCCACTGCCTTCCATTACTCTTTGAAAGTAATGAAGAGGTAAGAAGGATAAGAGTGAGCAGCAATGCAGCAAATAAAACTGAAAA
The DNA here is from genome assembly GCF_000146605.3 of Meleagris gallopavo. Lineage (NCBI taxonomy): Eukaryota > Metazoa > Chordata > Aves > Galliformes > Phasianidae > Meleagris > Meleagris gallopavo. The sequence continues at coordinate 297 of NW_011198292.1, read as the reverse complement.
AGACAGAAGACCCCCAGAAGCTCTGTTGGCCACCTGCATCAGAGCTAGAAAGAGTCTGGAAGACAGTAAACTGTTACCTATGCACGAGAAAGAGAAATAAAACAGCCCAGAAGAGTAGATTCTTTTGGCTATTTTGATTTATATTCTTTCTCTGCATTCCTTCTTGTCTCTTAATGCTAAAACTTTCAATAAATAAGCACAAATCTTAGCTTAGACAAAACTCTACTGGCCATCGACAGGCCATGACCACGTATCAGCAGTTGAGAGGATAATCTCACTTGTGTTGAGTTGGCCTTC
>NW_011198291.1:0-1306 GCF_000146605.3 Meleagris gallopavo | reverse complement strand
TAATTCGAGCTGCGGTCCAATTTGCTAAGATTGACCGCCAGCCCAACCATGTCCTTCTCCAGCTTTGGAGACAGCTAAAGGACAATCAAACATTTCAAACTACCCTAAGAAACCAAGGGTAAGAATTATAGAGAGGATACCAACAACAGCATGGAACCTAGAAGACTTCATTGTTCCTAATAGGAAAAAAGACCGCCTCAAGTGTCTCGGGCCACGACGCCTGAGCCATCGGAAGCAAAAGAATTGGCCCTAGCACAGTTCATGGCGTGACGGGGGATGTTAGTCCCCCTAGGGCCTCCAGGCGGCACCGGAGGCTCTATGTAGAATTACCGATTTATTGGTCCCCCCAAAATATTCAGCGAGTTATGGCATTAGTGGACACTGGAGCAGAAACATCAATCATTTATGGAGATCCCAACAAATTTCATGGAAACAGAGTGATGATTGGTGGTTTTGGGGGACAAACTATTCCTGTCCCCCAAACGTGGTTAAAACTGGGGGTTGGGCGTCTCCCACCCCGGGAGTATAAGGTATCTATTGCCCCAGTCCAGAAATACATCTTGGGCATAGATATTCTATGCGCTCTGGCTCTCCACACAACCGTGGGAGAGTTCAGACTCCGACAGAGATGTATTAGGATCCGGGCGGTGCAGGTAATATTAAGAGGCCATGCGAAACATGGGCCAATTTGCCTGCCGAAACCGCGCCGGGTTACTAATGTGAGACAGTACAGACTCCCGGGTGGGCAGGACGAAATATCAAAAACAGTGCAAGAATTTGAAAAAGTGGGCATTATAAGACCTGCCCTTACAACAGCCCATACAATTCCCACATATGGCCAGTGCGAAAGTTGGATGGCACATGGAGAATGACAGTAGATTATAGGGAATTAAAGAAAGGTCACGCCTCCTATTCATGCAGCCGTACCCAATATTGCTTCCCTAATGGACACATTGAGTAGGGAGATAAAAACCTCTCGTTGTGTCCTACATTTAGCAAATGCGTTCTTCAGTATCCCAATTCCTGAAGAATCGCAAGATCAATTTGCATTCACATGGGGAGGCAGGCAGTGGACCTTTCAGGTCCTGCCACAGGGGTACGTGCATTCATTCACCAACATATTGTCATCATCTAGTGGCGCGCGACCTGGCCGACTGGAAAAAACCGGATCATGTTAACTTGTATCACTATATTGATGATCTCCTGCTGCCATCCGACTCACTGGAGGCAGTAGGACAGGCGGCGGATTCATTAACCGCCTGTTTACAACGGAGGGGATGGGACTATAAATCCCCAGAAGGTGCAA
>NW_011198290.1:0-521 GCF_000146605.3 Meleagris gallopavo | reverse complement strand
AATTAACAAGGTCACGCCTCCTATTCATGCAGCCGTACCCAATATTGCTTCCCTAATGGACACATTGAGTAGGGAGATAAAAACCTCTCGTTGTGTCCTACGTTTAGCAAATGCGTTCTTCAGTATCCCAATTCCTGAAGAATCGCAAGATCAATTTGCATTCACATGGGAGGCAGGCAGTGGACCTTTCAGGTCCTGCCACAGGGGTACGTGCATTCATTCACCAACATATTGTCATCATCTAGTGGCGCGCGACCTGGCCGACTGGAAAAAACCGGATCATGTTAACTTGTATCACTATATTGATGATCTCCTGCTGCCATCCGACTCACTGGAGGCAGTAGGACAGGCGGCGGATTCATTAACCGCCTGTTTACAACGGAGGGGATGGGCTATAAATCCCCAGAAGGTGCAAGGTCCGGGCCTGTCCGTAAGATTCCTGGGGGTGGTTTGGTCAGGAAAGACCAAAGTACTGCCCAGTGCTGTCATCGATAAGGTTCAGGCGTTCCCAGTCCCTACAA
>NW_011198289.1:0-572 GCF_000146605.3 Meleagris gallopavo | reverse complement strand
TCTCGTTGTGTCCTACGTTTAGCAAATGCGTTCTTCAGTATCCCAATTCCTGAAGAATCGCAAGATCAATTTGCATTCACATGGGGAGGCAGGCAGTGGACCTTTCAGGTCCTGCCACAGGGGGTACGTGCATTCATTCACCAACATATTGTCATCATCTAGTGGCGCGCGACCTGGCCGACTGGAAAAAACCGGATCATGTTAACTTGTATCACTATATTGATGATCTCCTGCTGCCATCCGACTCACTGGAGGCAGTAGGACAGGCGGCGGATTCATTAACCGCCTGTTTACAACGGAGGGGATGGGCTATAAATCCCCAGAAGGTGCAAGGTCCGGGCCTGTCCGTAAGATTCCTGGGGGTGGTTTGGTCAGGAAAGACCAAAGTACTGCCCAGTGCTGTCATCGATAAGGTTCAGGCGTTCCCAGCCCCTACAACATCGAAGCAGCTGCAAAAGTTTCTAGGTGTATTGGGTTATCGGCGTTCTTTTATACTCACCTAGCGCAGCTGCTAAGGCCACTGTCTAGACTCACAAGAAAGGGGCAGCTTTGGGATTGGGGGAAAACAGAAC
>NW_011198288.1:0-686 GCF_000146605.3 Meleagris gallopavo | reverse complement strand
TGGGAGAGCCTTTTCACTGAAGACGGAAGTAAAGAAGGCATTCAGTATCCTCTCGCCTTCTCACGCACTCCCCCGTTACCAGAACCCCCCCTCACTTAGTAAGGGGCCCACATTCTCTCTAGTTTCCTTTTGCTGTTAACATACTTGAAGAAGCCCTTTTTTATTATCCTTTATCACTTTAGCTAGATTCAATTCCAGACGAGCTTTAGCCTTCCTCGTTGCATCCCTGCAGGCCCTGACTACATTCCTATATTCTTCCCAAGTGGTCAGACCCTTTTTCCACATTTCATGGACCTTCTTCTTTCCTTTGAGCTTGCGCATGAGCTCCTTGCTCATCCACACAGGTCTCTTGCCACCTTTTCCCGATTTCTTGCTCACAGGGACGCACCGATCCTGAGCTTGGAAGAAGAGCTGTTTAAATGCTGACCAGCTCTCAGAGGCCCCCTTACCTTCTAACACCCGAGCCCACGGGATAGCTCCAAGTAGGTCCTGGAAGAGATTGAAGTTGGCTCTCCTAAAGTCCAGGGTAGCAATCCTACTTATTGCTTTGCTTCTTCCACTCAGGATCTTGAACTCCACCACCTCATGATCACTACAACCTAAACTGCCCCCAGCCTTTACTTCCTTAACAAGTCCATCCCTGTTGGTGAAAATAAGGTCCAGTAACACCCCTCCCCGCGTCGGTT
>NW_011198287.1:0-485 GCF_000146605.3 Meleagris gallopavo | reverse complement strand
CTTCCGCACCAGACAAGGCATGGAGCACGCGCTTGGGAGGCACAGAAGGCAAGGAATGTCTGTCGGCTGCACTTCCAGGGGCAGAAGGGCTTTTGGTCATTGTGTGTGGGAAACTGAACGGGAAATCAGTCAGTAATCTCTCGTCCGCTGCTGAACCTCACCCCTTCTCCACTGATCGCTCCTCAGCTTGCTGCTACGAGTTCCTCACTTTGCGTTTCACACGGGCGGGCAGGAGCCCGCCTTCACCAACTGCTGCCTGACAGAAGCAAGAGGAATCTCAGTGTACATTCCCTTCACGTGTCCTTTGTTGCAAATAGGCGGCAGGAGGACCGGCAGCAGCAGCAGCAGCAGCAGGAGGACCAGGACGACGAGGCCGAGGAGGAGCGGAGCCTGTGGACGGCCTTCAAGAAGCTGCGGGTGGACGCGGCGCGGTGAGTGGCGCGGAGCGGTGCGCGGCTGTCGGTACCGCGGTCAGCAGAGACAGA
>NW_011198286.1:0-820 GCF_000146605.3 Meleagris gallopavo | reverse complement strand
AGTGTCTGAATAAAGAAAGGAACAGAAGGAATAGACATTACTGGATTCTATCAGACGCCAATATTCATTTGAAAACATACTGGACACGTAGAATAAAAGCAACACAGGATCAACCTGCAACTATTTATTCCACTGTCTCAGTGATGGTAGCTATTATACAAACTCTATGTATTTCTAATAAAAAACCACAAATTCCTCCTCCAGTGTGTAATCAAATTATGTTCATTTATGAGTTTAGGTAGAAAAAAGACTTCTGCTGGTCTCGGTAACACAGCTACAAAAGCACTGTACAGGATATTCGCAGATATGGCGTAAGCCAAAGTTTGGAACAGAACACTTCCTTTGTTGATTCTGCTTTTGTTGATGTACATTACCATAGCTTTGATTATGGCAGTAAGGTTCCTGGGCCATTGGTCAGAGTGCAGAGCGTCCAGCTCCTTCGAAGCGTCCGTCCGCTCACACGTACAACCAGCCTGGCTGAGTAAACTACGCTGAGCTGAAATAGAACAGAAATCAGAAGAAAATAATTGCATCTTAGTAATTGCATCTGGGACTAAGAGTGGATCCAGCTGTGCTGAGGAACCTTACCTCTGTGGTTGGAAGAGTTCAGACAGCCATGGGTCGCTCTGATCCTCACGACACAGCAGGAGAGCTGTGTGCTGTAGGTGTGTGGTAACCTGTCCTCTAGGTGGAAACCACCCAAGTGCATCCAGCCATGTCCAGTCTTGTTAAGTCACTGTTACATCTACTCCAGCATATCTATGCTCATCAAAAAATGCATTCCTGCTCCCCCCTTAGGGGTGTATATTGTAGCTGTATC
>NW_011198285.1:0-604 GCF_000146605.3 Meleagris gallopavo | reverse complement strand
GCAGATATGGCGTAAGCCAAAGTTTGGAACAGAACACTTCCTTGTTGATTCTGCTTTTGTTGATGTACATTACCATAGCTTTGATTATGGCAGTAAGGTTCCTGGGCCATCGGTCAGAGTGCAGAGCGTCCAGCTCCTTCGAAGCGTCCGTCCGCTCACACGTACAACCAGCCTGGCTGAGTAAACTACGCTGAGCTGAAATAGAACAGAAATCAGAAGAAAATAATTGCATCTTAGTAATTGCATCTGGGACTAAGAGTGGATCCAGCTGTGCTGAGGAACCTTACCTCTGTGGTTGGAAGAGTTCAGACAGCCATGGGGTTCGCTCTGATCCTCACGACACAGCAGGAGAGCTGTGTGCTGTAGGTGTGTGTAACCTGTCCTCTAGGTGGAAAACAACCAAGTGCATCCAGCCATGTCCAGTCTTGTTAAGTCACTGTTACATCTACTACAGCATATCTATGCTCATCAAAAAATGCATTCCTGCCTCCCCCTTAGGAGTGTATATCGTAGCTGTATCTATCTGTTGGAGGTTGGTGGAGTCTGCATGATAGCAACTAGGGACACTAACTGTGATAAGATTCATGGAGTGAACGCCACTCCC
>NW_011198284.1:0-665 GCF_000146605.3 Meleagris gallopavo | reverse complement strand
AAGAGGGAGGATCAGCAAGCAGCAGCACGGCCATCGCAGATCTGGGGAGGTGCTGTATTTTCTAAGTCTTGGCTATCCTAGCCACTGGAAGATGATGTCAAATAACCATTCTGTTTTACAGATTCACCCTTTGGATCTCTATAAAAAAACCCAACTTAAACAGAATGAAGACCAGAAAAGGTGTGCAGATGTATGTGTACGTGGCAGGCCATGCCAAGAGGCCCAGGGAAGAGGTAAATGCTTTCATTGCCTTGTACTCACTGAGCACTTCTCATATGGTCAGCAGAGGGTTTGGGAGCTCCCTGAAGTTCATTTTGCAGAGGGAGCTCACCCTGCAAATGTCACAGCCATAGCTGAGTCGAATCCACGGCTGGAGAGAAGGACACAACAATGGCAGTAGGGGTTGAAAAATAGGAAAACTACAAGTGAAAAGCAATACAAAATAAAGTCAAGAAAAGGAAGGGGTTCCTGACTTACAAGAAAAAACAAACACTTGGTCACCAACACTACATGAGCTGTGCCAGATGTGATGGTTCCAAAAGGAGACCTTTTCTTTTGCTAAGGCATTTCCAGTTATCCTGACAACTGGCTGCCCAGCTGTCACACGCCAGGATTCCAAAGCAGCAAGGAGAAGCAGGAGAAGCAGGGGCTGCTCAGAAGGGTGC
>NW_011198283.1:0-491 GCF_000146605.3 Meleagris gallopavo | reverse complement strand
ACTTACAGGAAAAACAAACACTTGGTCACCAACACTACATGAGCTGTGCCAGATGTGATGGTTCCAAAAGGAGACCTTTTCTTTTTGCTAAGGCATTTCCAGTTATCCTGACAACTGGCTGCCCAGCTGTCACACGCCAGGATTCCAAAGCAGCAAGGAGAAGCAGGAGAAGCAGGGGCTGCTCAGAAGGGCTCTGCAAACAGAGGAAACTGGAATGAGAGCTGGAAGAGGTGACACCGCAGTCCCACAGCCTTCCAATGCTCCATCCTGAAGAACTTCCTGTCCCAGCAAGTCTACTGAGCCCCCTGTGTTCTCTCTACATCCACTGCACCACGCCGTGCTGCCCAGTGAGTCCAGCGCAGCTCTGCGGGACCTGGGGAACTGCAGAACAAGTGCCAGCCTTTAGTTGAGAGCGTTATTCAAGTCCTGGTCCAGGCTGTGCCCTTCTCACATCCCATCCACCAAGCCCAGCCGGGCTACTGCTTGGTTCT
>NW_011198282.1:2901-3346 GCF_000146605.3 Meleagris gallopavo | reverse complement strand
CACAAACTCAAAATGACGTCACACGCCCAAAATGACGTCACACACCCGTTGTGATGTCACAAACCCCAAATGACGTCACAACCCACATATGAAGCAATACCCCCAAAATGACATCACACACCCCAAAAATGACGTCACAACCCCCATGTGACGTCACACACCTCATGTGATGTCACACCCACTCATGTGACGTCATAAATCAGAAAAGTGACGTCACACGCCCCATGTGACGTCACAACCCCCAAGTGACGTCACACGCCCAAAATGACGTCACACACCCGTTGTGATGTCACAAACCCCAAATGACGTCACAACCCCCATGTGACGCAATACCCCCAGAATGACATCACACAACCCCCATGTGACGTCACACACTCAATGTGATGTCACACCCACTCATATGACGTCATAACCCAAAAAAGTGACGTCACACACCCCATGTGAC
>NW_011198282.1:0-852 GCF_000146605.3 Meleagris gallopavo | reverse complement strand
TTCTTGTGCACATTGGTGCGAAACTTCCTGTGCTACAGCTGATGTCCGTTTCCCCTCGTCCTGTCTCCACGTACCACTGAAAAGAGACTGGCCTCACCGCTATGGCCGCCACATCTCAGATATTTATAAACCTGGATCTGGTCCCCTCTCAGTCGTCTTTTCTCAAGGCTAAACAGACCCGGTTCACTCAGCCTTTCTTCATAGGGGAGATGCTCCAGGCCCTTCGCCATCTTTGTGGCCCTCCGCTGGACTCTTTCCAAGAGATCCCTGTCTTTTTTGTACTGGGGAGCCCAGAACTGGACACAGCACTCCAGATGAGGCCTTACCAGGGCAGAGTAGAGGGGAGGATCACCTCCCTCGACCTGCTGGACACGCTCTTCTTAATGCACCCCAGAATGCCATTGGCCTTCTTGGCCACGAGGGCACACTGCTGGCTCATGGCCAACCTGTCGTCCACCAGGACGCCCAGGTCCCTCTCTGCAGAGCTGCTCTCCAGCAGCTCATCTCCCAGCCTGTAGTGGTGCATGCAATTATTCCTCCCTACGTGTAAGACCCTACGCTTGCTTTTGTCGTATCTCATCCGGTTTCTTACTGCCCAGCTCTCCAGCCTGTCCAGGTCTCGCTGAATGGCAGCGCAGCCTTCAGGCGTGTCAGCCAATCCTCCCAGCTTCGTATCATCAGCAAACTTGCTGAGGGTGGCCACTATCCCCTCATCAAGGTCATTGATGAAGATGTTGAACAAGACCGGACCCAGCACAGACCCCTGGGGGACACCACTGGTTACAGGTCTCCAGCCAGACTCTGCACCACCAACGACGACCCTCTGCGCTCTGCCACTCAGCCAGTTCTCAA
>NW_011198281.1:0-510 GCF_000146605.3 Meleagris gallopavo | reverse complement strand
ATGCACCCCAGAATGCCATTGGCCTTCTTGGCCACGAGGGCACACTGCTGGCTCACGGCCAACCTGTCGTCCACCAGGACGCCCAGGTCCCTCTCTGCAGAGCTCCTCTCCAGCAGCTCATCTCCCAGCCTGTAGTGGTGCATGCAATTATTCCTCCCTACGTGTAAGACCCTATGCTTGCTTTTGTCGAACCTCATCCGGTTTCTTACTGCCCAGCTCTCCAGCCTGTCCAGGTCTCGCTGAATGGCAGCGCAGCCTTCAGGCGTGTCAGCCAATCCTCCCAACTTCGTATCATCAGCAAACTTGCTGAGGGTGGCCACTATCCCCTCATCAAGGTCATTGATGAAGATGTTGAACAAGACCGGACCCAGCACAGACCCCTGGGGGACACCACTGGTTACAGGTCTCCAGCCAGACTCTGCACCACCAACGACGACCCTCTGCGCTCTGCCACTCAGCCAGTTCTCAACCCACCTCACTGTCCACTCGTCTATCCCACACTTCCTCAGC
>NW_011198280.1:0-542 GCF_000146605.3 Meleagris gallopavo | reverse complement strand
AGCCTGTAGTGGTGCATGCAATTATTCCTCCCTACGTGTAAGACCCTATGCTTGCTTTTGTCGAACCTCATCCGCTTTCTTACTGCCCAGCTCTCCAGCCTGTCCAGGTCTCGCTGAATGGCAGCGCAGCCTTCAGGCGTGTCAGCCAATCCTCCCAACTTCGTATCATCAGCAAACTTGCTGAAGGTGGCCACTATCCCCTCATCAAGGTCATTGATGAAGATGTTGAACAAGACCGGACCCAGCACAGACCCCTGGGGGACACCACTGGTTACAGGTCTCCAGCCAGACTCTGCACCACCAACGACGACCCTCTGCGCTCTGCCACTCAGCCAGTTCTCAACCCACCTCACTGTCCACTCGTCTATCCCACACTTCCTCAGCTGTGTTATAAGGATGTCGTGGCAGACAGTATCAAATGCCTTTCTAAAATCAAGGTAGATTACATCTACCGCTCTTCCCCCATCCACCCAGCATGTGACAGCATCGTAGAAGGCCACCAGGTTGGTCGAGCACGACCTCCCCTTGCTGAACCCATGCTG
>NW_011198279.1:0-531 GCF_000146605.3 Meleagris gallopavo | reverse complement strand
CTGTATATCCATTGATTAACAATTGGCGAGCCAGGCAATTGTTTGATGTAAATCCACTTTACATCATGTCTCTTTTATGGGGGTTCTATAAATGGGTCAAGGGGGAGAACACCATTCCCCTAGTTAAAATGATCCCCGGGCAGATCCCAGGGTTTCTGGGATCTCCTTCTTATCAACTGGCAACTATAATTGAGAAATGGGGTCCCCTGCGTACTTTGGGGAGTATTTCCCCAGTACGCTTAACAGAATACTTTCAGGGACTGGACAAAGATGTCTTAACTACGAAGGAAAGGCAATTAGCTGCATCCACAGTGGCATGGCCACTGCTGAATGCTTGAAATCAAGCAGAGACAAGATCAGGTAATTTAGAAAATGAAAATCAGCTCCTAAAAGCTCGGATTGACAAATTGGAGCAAGAACTTAATGTATTGATGGGAAAAAAACCAGTCTTACAGTCTCTAGGCCAGGTCCGTAGTATTTCAAAAGACGATAGTCATATCTCTGAAGTAGCGGACCTGGTTCAAGAGGAAA
>NW_011198278.1:0-647 GCF_000146605.3 Meleagris gallopavo | reverse complement strand
ATAAAGGTGCGTCACGTAGATGCCCATGTGCCCAAGAATAGGGCTACTGAAGAGCAGCAAAATAACCATCAGGTAGACAGAGCTGCCAGAATTGAGGTGGCCCAAACAGATCTGGACTGGCAGAACAAGGGTGAATTATTTCTAGCCCGATGGGCCCATGAGACCTCAGGCCATCAAGGGAGAGATGCGACATATAAGTGGGCTAGAGACCGAGGGGTGGATTTAACTATGGATGCTATTGCGCAAATCATTCACGACTGTGACACGTGTGCCACAATTAAACAAGCCAAGAGAATGAAACCTCTCTGGGAGGAAGGGCGATGGCAAAAGTACAAATATGGGGAGGCATGGCAGGTTGATTATATCACCTTGCCACGATCTCGTAATGGTAAGCGTTATGTGCTCACCATGGTGGAGGCAACAACTGGGTGGCTTGAAACCTATGCAGTACCCCACGCTACTGCCCGAAATACCATACTAGGTCTTGAGACACAAGTCCTGTGGCGACATGGTACCCCAGAAAGAATTGAGTCAGATAATGGGACTCATTTTAAAAATTCTCTTGTAGGTACCTGGGCTAAAGGTCATGGTATTGAGTGGATTTACCATATTCCCTACCATGCACCGGCCTCAGGTAAGATTGAACG
>NW_011198277.1:0-669 GCF_000146605.3 Meleagris gallopavo | reverse complement strand
ACACGTGTGCCACAATTAAACAAGCCAAGAGAATGAAACCTCTCTGGGAGGAAGGGCGATGGCAAAAGTACAAATATGGGGAGGCATGGCAGGTTGATTATATCACCTTGCCACGATCTCGTAATGGTAAGCGTTATGTGCTCACCATGGTGGAGGCAACAACTGGGTGGCTTGAAACCTATGCAGTACCCCACGCTACTGCCCGAAATACCATACTAGGTCTTGAGACACAAGTCCTGTGGCGACATGGTACCCCAGAAAGAATTGAGTCAGATAATGGGACTCATTTTAAAAATTCTCTTGTAGGTACCTGGGCTAAAGGTCATGGTATTGAGTGGATTTACCATATTCCCTACCATGCACCGGCCTCAGGTAAGATTGAACGATACAATGGGTTGTTAAAAACTATGCTGAAAGCAATGGGAGGCGGTACATTTAAGCAATGGGAGAAGCATTTGGCAGAAGCCACCTGGTTAGTCAATACCAGAGGATCTATCAATCGTGGTGGTCCAACCCAGTCCAGCTCCCTACATACCGTAGAGGGAGATAAAGTCCCTGTTGTACATGTAAAGAATATGTTGGGAAAGGCATTTTGGGTTATTCCAGCCTCTGAGAAGGACAAACCTCTTCGTGGAACTGTTTTTGCCCAGGGACCTGGGTCCACTTGGT
>NW_011198276.1:0-657 GCF_000146605.3 Meleagris gallopavo | reverse complement strand
GTGTGCCTCAATTAAACAAGCCAAGAGAATGAAAGCTCTCTGGGAGGAAGGGCGATGGCAAAAGTACAATATGGGGAGGCATGGCAGGTTGATTATATCACCTTGCCACGATCTCGTAATGGTAAGCGTTATGTGCTCACCATGGTGGAGGGCAACAACTGGGTGGCTTGAAACCTATGCAGTACCCCACGCTACCGCCCGAAATACCATACTAGGTCTTGAGACACAAGTCCTGTGGCGACATGGTACCCCAGAAAGAATTGAGTCAGATAATGGGACTCATTTTAAAAATTCTCTTGTAGGTACCTGGGCTAAAGGTCATGGTATTGAGTGGATTTACCATATTCCCTACCATGCACCGGCCTCAGGTAAGATTGAACGATACAATGGGTTGTTAAAAACTATGCTGAAAGCAATGGGAGGCGGTACATTTAAGCACTGGGAGAAGCATTTGGCAGAAGCCACCTGGTTAGTCAATACCAGAGGATCTATCAATCGTGGTGGTCCAACCCAGTCCAGCTCCCTACATACCGTAGAGGGAGATAAAGTCCCTGTTGTACATGTAAAGAATATGTTGGGAAAGGCAGTTTGGGTTATTCCAGCCTCTGAGAAGGACAAACCTCTTCGTGGAACTGTTTTTGCCCAGGGACCTGGGTC
>NW_011198275.1:0-505 GCF_000146605.3 Meleagris gallopavo | reverse complement strand
TGTCTCTTGTAACTGATCAGATTTGACTGGTAGATTCTCCACTTTGGCCTGAACCTCAGCTCGGAAACTCTCTCTCTCCAGAATAGTATTATATAGGGCGCGGTAAGCACAAGCAACCCCAAATAAGTTGTACCTCCTTAGAGTTATGTAAGCCGCGCTGTCCCTGACTCAAATACTGACTTAGTTTCTCAGGATCCCACAGATGTTCAAGTGTGAAATCCCATGACACTGCAGGTCCCCTTGCTTTTAAGATCTTTCCTAAACCTCTCCATATTCCCTGCCAGTCAGCACTCTCTGGTTCTGGAGGAGACTCCTTCCCTTTGTAAAGGAATATAATCACAATCCAGGAAAACAATAGCGCGCCCATGAGTATTAATTCAGAATTCGAAAACCGTCTGACAAACCGATAAGGAAGCCTGGAGACTGGTCTGAACGTTGTGCTGTTTGTAAAATTAGCCATTCCATCTGGGATGTGAATGTCAAAATTCAGACCATACCACATTGC
>NW_011198274.1:0-653 GCF_000146605.3 Meleagris gallopavo | reverse complement strand
CTCTCTCCAGAATAGTATTATATAGGGCGCGGTAAGCACAAGCCAAACCCCAAATAAGTTGTACCTCCTTAGAGTTATGTAAGCCGCGCTGTCCCTGACTCAAATACTGACTTAGTTCTCAGGATCCCACAGATGTTCAAGTGTAAAATCCCATGACACTGCGGGTCCCCTTGCTTTTAAGATCTTTCCTAAACCTCTCCATATTCCCTGCCAGTCAGCACTCTCTGGTTCTGGAGGAGACTCCTTCCCTTTGTAAAGGAATATAATCACAATCCAGGAAAACAATAGCGCGCCCATGAGTATTAATTCAGAATTCGAAAACCGTCTGACAAACCGATAAGGAAGCCTGGAGACTGGTCTGAACGTTGTGCTGTTTGTAAAATTAGCCATTCCATCTGGGATGTGAATGTCAAAATTCAGACCATACCACATTGCATACAGGTACCATGCAGGTGTCTCCGTCAATGCCCTTAAGTAGTTATATATGAACATAATTCCACAACAAGTAATTATGGCCTTGACAATTTGCCAATAGGTTGAGAGTAACATGACGGTTTGTAAGCCTTTACTCAACACCCCACAATGAAAAGTGGGTTCATTGCTGGTGTCTATTAAAACAGGGGTTAATGAATTGAAACTGACAAGAAGAAGGA
>NW_011198273.1:0-419 GCF_000146605.3 Meleagris gallopavo | reverse complement strand
AATCACAATCCAGGAAAACAATAGCGCGCCCATGAGTATTAATTCAGAATTCGAAAACCGTCTGACAAACCGATAAGGAAGCCTGGAGACTGGTCTGAACGTTGTGCTGTTTGTAAAATTAGCCATTCCATCTGGGATGTGAATGTCAAAAATTCAGACCATACCACATTGCATACAGGTACCATGCAGGTGTCTCCGTCAATGCCCTTAAGTAGTTATATATGAACATAATTCCACAACAGGTAATTATGGCCTTGACAATTTGCCAATAGGTTGAGAGTAACATGACGGTTTGTAAGCCTTTACTCAACACCCCCACAATGAAAAGTGGGTTCATTGCTGGTGTCTATTAAAACAGGGGTTAATGAATTGAAACTGACAAGAAGAAGGAGGAAAAAGGAAAAAAAAAAGAAAAAGGC
>NW_011198272.1:0-1112 GCF_000146605.3 Meleagris gallopavo | reverse complement strand
TATGTAGCTCAGAAAAGTCATCTACAGAGGAATGGAAATTTAAGGCAACTGAACTGCAGCCTCCATGAGACATCATGCAATTATTCTGATTTGGAGAGTTCAAATCTCTTTTTATGGTTTTTTTTTTTGGTAAAAATGTGGACATTTTCCCTGAAAAAATAGGTCAACATTTCTAAATTTGCATTATTTTTGTAACAGCATGAAATGTGTATCAACAGGAATAGAAGCCACTCTCACCAGTGGCAGACAGGCTACACAGCTAAGGGTGGAATCAGGCTACAGGTTCACACATCTCTCACAACGACACTGTGCTACTAGTTAGATTTAGGGGGTTTACAGACTTCCAGAAGCACAAAGCAGCTGTCAGCCACGCTTACTTAGACAGGTCTGCAGATGTTTGGCCTCACTAGAACATCCTGAAGACACAGACCAAATTCAAAGATAGCCCCAGCAGTAGCATTTCTCACCCTGCAGAAGAGTAAGGAGGCTGTGGATGCCCCATCCCTGCAGGCACTCAAGGCCAGGCTGGATGTGGCTCTGGGCAGCCTGCTCTGCTGGTTGGTGGCCCTGCACGTAGCAGGGGCGTTGAAACTAGATGATCATCGTCCCTTTCAACCCAGGCTATTCTCTGGTTCTGTGATTCTACGACACATTTGATTCACATACAAAGGTCACATGCCTTGCTGTACGTTGCAGAAAAGCATCATGAAGAAAAAGCACAGGTCCGACTGGCGGCCCAGGAGCAGCACTTAGTTATCACGGTAACCCCATGAGATGCACCAGATGTTCTGGCACATTTCTGATTGCTTCTTAAGCACACACCACCAAGAGCCTACAAGGACAACTCTACGACTCTCTGGAGAGGCTCTTACACTGATGTGCACTGCGTGCAAAATTGAGGAGAGGGAGTGGTACGAGGCTATTTTTTCCCTAAGGCCAAGTCCAAAACTGACACACCAGTTGTCTAAAGGCACTTCTGGCTACAGATTCTGAAGACTCGGGGCCTACGTCAATGAGAAGGACAGGCATAACAAAATCCACGTAGGTGTCATGGCTACAATGTCTGCCTGCTCCTCTGGAAGCTGGGTAATTTCTCAGCACAGAAATACTAA
>NW_011198271.1:0-490 GCF_000146605.3 Meleagris gallopavo | reverse complement strand
AGATGCACCTGGATGTTCTGGCACATTTCTGATTGCTTCTTAAGCACACACCACCAAGAGCCTACAAGGACAACTCTACAACTCTCTGGAGAGGCTCTTACACTGATGTGCACTGCGTGCAAAATTGAGGAGAGGGAGTGGTACGAGGCTGTTTTTCCCTAAGGCCAAGTCCAAAACTGACACACCAGTTGTCTAAAGGCACTTCTGGCTACAGATTCTGAAGACTCGGGGCCTACGTCAATGAGAAGGACAGGCATAACAAAATCCACGTAGGTGTCATGGCTACAATGTCTGCCTGCTCCTCTGGAAGCTGGGTAATTTTCTCAGCACAGAAATACTAAGCTTTCAACTTCCGCTCACTGCAACTTTATGATCTGTTGATTCCTGAACCTGCCACTACAGCTTACTTCCATCAACTCTGCCTGGAATTGCTTTAGTGCAATCACGTCTGGTCTCTTAACTCACAAATTATCTTCATCTTTTGAAGATG
>NW_011198270.1:0-653 GCF_000146605.3 Meleagris gallopavo | reverse complement strand
CTGTATAACATGTCAACAAATAAATAAGAAGGTCTACAGAAACAACCTTCGGGTGGACAAGAACCAGGATTTCAACATTTCCAGAGCATCTAAGTAGACTGTACTGAATTACCCAAAGTAGGAAGATTTTAAATATTTGCTAGCATTAATTGACTATTTGTCCAGATGGGTAGAGGCTTCTCTTTCTGTATCAACAACACCTAACATACTAACAAAAATAATTCTGGTACAAATAATTCCCAGATATGGGACTGTGGAAAATACAGACTCAGATCAAAGAAGTCATTCTACTTCACGTATCTTACAAAAACTAATGGAAACCCTAGGAATAAGATAGGAGTTTCATACTCCATGGCATCCTTCCTCCCCTGGAAAGGCAAAATGGATGAATCAGACATTAAAGAAACATCTGTCAAAAGTGGTTTTGGAAACTAAGCTCCCATGGACTAAATGCTTACCCCTAGCACTGCTAAGAATCAGAACTTTCCCTACCTGAGAAAGGGGATGGAATTCTTCAGTTTGAAACTAAAGATGTATTTTTCAAAAACTATATACTTGTTATCTTTACCTTCTCTCACACACCAAGGACTGTTGGCCCAAGCCATGCCACTAGAGTTTGCCATCCACAACTTCCAACCTGGAGACTGGATATT
>NW_011198269.1:0-652 GCF_000146605.3 Meleagris gallopavo | reverse complement strand
AAAGCCAGCTCTGTGCGTCTGTGTCCTTGTCCCCGCGCTCAGCAGGCTGCCATTCCTCCCTGGTCAGCAGGGCTGTGTGCCCGTCATTGCCGTGATGAACAAACTGCTGCTTCACAAAGATCTCGGCCTGAGCAGAAATTTCTGCTTTGGAGTCGCGCTGCTACCAAGACAGAAGGCGATAACTGCACGCAGCAGTCTCCTGCTCGTAACATCCTTGCTGCTTCATTCTGGGTGCCGTCACTGAGCAGCATCTCATAGAAGTTCTTCCCTGGGCAGCTGGCTGCCTTAGTTGGAGCCCTGATGGCAATGACGTGATGATGGCAGGCTTAGTTTTGCTGTTTTCTCCTCGTCAGAATCCTCTGACTTTTGAAGGAAGCAGCTTCTTGGGTTTTTGGTTTGTTTCTTTTCTTTAAATTTTATTTAATTCATTTGGAATGTCTCCATTCCATATAGCTATAATGTCTTGAATATTATCTTACGTAGTGCTGAGAATTGTTTTAGAAAAGTTATACTCAGCTAAGAAGGTGTAATAAAGATGTTAAAGAAAGCAGCCCCTGTTGTGTTGACCAGGAATGAACATAAAATCATCTCCCAGTTAATGCAGAGGCAGCTGATGTGACTGCCTCTGTCCTCAGCAGCTTGCTGGAAGGAA
>NW_011198268.1:0-522 GCF_000146605.3 Meleagris gallopavo | reverse complement strand
CACTGAGCAGCATCTCATAGAAGTCCTTCCCTGGGCAGCTGGCTGCCTTAGTTGGAGCCCTGATGGCAATGACGTGATGATGGCAGGCTTAGTTTTGCTGTTTTCTCCTCGTCAGAATCCTCTGACTTTTGAAGGAAGCAGCTTCTTGGGTTTTTTGTTTGTTTCTTTTCTTTAAATTGTATTTAATTCATTTGGAATGTCTCCATTCCGTATAGCTGTAATGTCTTGAATATTATCTTTCGTAGTGCTGAGAATTGTTTTAGAAAAGTTATACTCAGCTAAGAAGGTGTAATAAAGATGTTAAAGAAAGCAGCCCCTGTTGTGTTGACCAGGGATGAACATAAAATCATCTCCCAGTTAATGCAGAGGCAGCTGATGTGACTGCCTCTGTCCTCAGCAGCTTGCTGGAAGGAAGCCAACAAAGCATTTCAGTGCAGGGCTGCTGAGGGAAGCTGTCAGAGCAGAGCACTCTGTCCCCTTGCAGAGTACCGGGATGCTTTTCCAGCTGACTGACTGACGGCT
>NW_011198267.1:0-640 GCF_000146605.3 Meleagris gallopavo | reverse complement strand
AGTCCTTCCCTGGGCAGCTGGCTGCCTTAGTTGGAGCCCTGATGGCAATGACGTGATGATGGCAGGCTTAGTTTTGCTGTTTTCTCCTCGTCAGAATCCTCTGACTTTTGAAGGAAGCAGCTTCTTGGGTTTTTTGTTTGTTTCTTTTCTTTAAATTGTATTTAATTCATTTGGAATGTCTCCATTCCGTATAGCTGTAATGTCTTGAATATTATCTTTCGTAGTGCTGAGAATTGTTTTAGAAAAAGTTATACTCAGCTAAGAAGGTGTAATAAAGATGTTAAAGAAAGCAGCCCCTGTTGTGTTGACCAGGGATGAACATAAAAATCATCTCCCAGTTAATGCAGAGGCAGCTGATGTGACTGCCTCTGTCCTCAGCAGCTTGCTGGAAGGAAGCCCACAAAGCATTTCAGTGCAGGGCTGCTGAGGGAAGCTGTCAGAGCAGAGCACTCTCGTCCCCTTGCAAGAGTACCGGGATGCTTTTCCAGCTGACTGACTGACGGCTGCTTTGTCTGTGGCCCTGGCTCTGGAGGAGTGAAGCAGTGCTGAGAGTGGAAACGCAGCGATGTTGCAGCCCCACTCTTGGAGTCCAAAGCCATTCCCACACGACCCATGGCTGTCTGCCAACGCCAAGTGGCAC
>NW_011198266.1:0-686 GCF_000146605.3 Meleagris gallopavo | reverse complement strand
TCTGTCAGATTAGTTAGCAATTTCATAGCTTGCTTTCTGGTCTCTGTAGGATAAGTCGCCTACGTGTTAAAACAGGAATGGATGCCATGAAGAACTGAAGTCATCAAGATGTTTGTCAATCATCTCACGTAATAGAGACATCAGAGAAAATACTCATGGTCTCAGAGGTCAGAAATAATGTTTCTGCCAGGCTTAAGGTTACTGTTTTTATCTTTAGCAGTAGACAAGAATGCAAAAATGAAGCTGAAGTGAAATGATTCTTAAATATCTCAATGGTGAATGGGTTCAAGATTCATTGGTTTGAAAATTAAGTAGAAAAGGTGACATATTCTGTCTTTTTGTAGAAGCCACTAATCAGCATTCACAGTAAGTGAACTGGTTTTAATTCCTAACTTAGACTTCAGGTTTTTAAAGCAGCATCTGCAAGGTCTGCAGGACACCAGAGCCCCCAGGTTGTTGTCATCTCCTGAGTGATTTGTGCCACCCACGACGTTGAGTGCAATGCTTCAGGTGCACAATTGGAGGCAAGGGTCAGATGTCTTTGCTTGTGTGGTCTGCCACAGTGATGGCCCATGGCAGAACTGGAGCACTCGTGTGTGCTGCTCTGATTGAGCACAGGGAATGGAAGAGCATCCTGTCCATGCTGTGCTGTGTCTTTCTGTGCTCTCTTTGTTCCTTATCCTTCT
>NW_011198265.1:0-477 GCF_000146605.3 Meleagris gallopavo | reverse complement strand
GAATGGGTTCAAGATTCATGGTTTGAAAATTAAGTAGAAAAGGTGACATATTCTGTCTTTTTGTAAAAGCCACTAATCAGCATTCACAGTAAGTGAACTGGTTTTAATTCCTAACTTAGACTTCAGGTTTTTAAAGCAGCATCTGCAAGGTCTGCGGGACACCAGAGCCCCCAGGTTGTTGTCATCTCCTGAGTGATTTGTGCCACCCACGACGTTGAGTGCAATGCTTCAGGTGCACAATTGGAGGCAAGGGTCAGATGTCTTTGCTTGTGTGGTCTGCCACAGTGATGGCCCATGGCAGAACTGGAGCACTCGTGTGTGCTGCTCTGATTGAGCACAGGGAATGGAAGAGCATCCTGTCCATGCTGTGCTGTGCTTTCTGTGCTCTCTTTGTTCCTTATCCTTCTCTGATACATTGTAAATACGTTGTCAGATAACTTGAGCTTTCTCGTGACAGTGTTGTGCTGGAGGGGAGCT
>NW_011198264.1:0-601 GCF_000146605.3 Meleagris gallopavo | reverse complement strand
TCTTCTCTAAGCTTAATGGTCCCTTCTCTTCCCAGCCTACCCTCACAGAAGAGGTGCTCCAATTCCTTGATCATCTTCATGGCCCTTTGCTGTACCTCAGCTTTATGTCCCTCTTGTTCTGAGAGCCCAGCACTGGATTCAGACTTGAGGTGTGGCTTTTCCAGTGCTGAGTAGATAGGAAGGGTCACTACCCTCACCTGCTGGCAGTACTTTGCCTAATGCAGCCCAGGATACACTAGCCTTAAGCAGAGATTCATATGAATTCTAGCTAAAAAATTTGAAAAGAAAATCAATAGCTACAAACTCTACAATTATTTCTAGATCTTAACTAGAAGCAATGTCAAGGCAAACCCAATCCAGTTCCTCAGTTACTCCACATTTGTCAAATTCAGCTTGCTGAAAAGTCAAATTCCAATATCACAGATTGCAAAGGTCTGCAAGCACTTTAAGACCATACAAATAAGTATTACTGCCAAAATATTCTACTGCCACAGCCTTTTGCTCTTAGTCTTCCACTACATCAGTGCAGAATTTGTGATAATAAATGGTAATTCAAGCAAGGAATTAATTCAAATAAACATAACCAGTCTAGATTTAGCTA
>NW_011198263.1:0-671 GCF_000146605.3 Meleagris gallopavo | reverse complement strand
CCCTCTTGTTCTGAGAGCCCAGCACTGGATTCAGACTTGAGGTGTGGCTTTTCCAGTGCTGAGTAGATAGGAAGGTCACTACCCTCACCTGCTGGCAGTACTTTGCCTAATGCAGCCCAGGATACACTAGCCTTAAGCAGAGATTCATATGAATTCTAGCTAAAAAATTTGAAAAGAAAATCAATAGCTACAAACTCTACAATTATTTCTAGATCTTAACTAGAAGCAATGTCAAGGCAAACCCAATCCAGTTCCTCAGTTACTCCACATTTGTCAAATTCAGCTTGCTGAAAAGTCAAATTCCAATATCACAGATTGCAAAGGTCTGCAAGCACTTTAAGACCATACAAATAAGTATTACTGCCAAAATATTCTACTGCCACAGCCTTTTGCTCTTAGTCTTCCACTACATCAGTGCAGAATTTGTGATAATAAATGGTAATTCAAGCAAGGAATTAATTCAAATAAACATAACCAGTCTAGATTTAGCTAATAATTGTTCCTGAATCATTTACTGAACGTTTACAGAAATCATCATGTTTCAGAAGAGATGCACCAGAACAATCGTGTGGGAATAAACAGGTGCAATAAGAAGGAAGAAGTGGTGTCATGTGGGTATATTTCTATTAGTTTATGGTAACTCCTGGTATATGTGCTTAAACATCAGCTTC
>NW_011198262.1:0-520 GCF_000146605.3 Meleagris gallopavo | reverse complement strand
AGTCTTCCACTACATCAGTGCAGAATTTGTGATAATAAATGGTAATTCAAGCAAGGAATTAATTCAAATAACATAACCAGTCTAGATTTAGCTAATAATTGTTCCTGAATCATTTACTGAACGCTTACAGAAATCATCATGTTTCAGAAGAGATGCACCAGAACAATCGTGTGGGAATAAACAGGTGCAATAAGAAGGAAGAAGTGGTGTCATGTGGGTATATTTCTATTAGTTTATGGTAACTCCTGGTATATGTGCTTAAACATCAGCTTCAGTCTCCTTATTACTCTAATATTTTTCAAAGTGGATTAAAACAGTGTGATTTTATATATAAATAACCTCTAAAATTGATTCCAAACCTTTTTACTTTAGTAGATCACTATCTACCATTAAAATGAATTGATGTAGTATTTTAGATCCAACACTTAAATCAAAAGAATGATAACAGAAAAATTTCACATGAACCTGCTGCACTATCACCAGTACTGTCAGAGATTTTTTCCCCCAAAAAAGATTCCAT
>NW_011198261.1:0-982 GCF_000146605.3 Meleagris gallopavo | reverse complement strand
ACAGTGCCTTGGCTCTCTCCTGCTGGGATGGCGGGATGCTCCTCTCTCGCTTCGGTGTCCTCCTGACCCTCTGTCCCAACAGGTGCCCCTCCACACTCAAGCCATGTCCTGCTACGACCAGTGCGTGCCACGCCTGCCCTGCCAGCCCTGCGGCCCCACCCCTCTGGGCAGCAGCTGCAACGAGCCCTGCGTCAGGCAGTGCCAGGACTCCAACGTCTTCATCCAGCCCTCTCCCGTGGTGGTGACCCTGCCCGGACCCATCCTCAGCTCCTTCCCGCAGAGCACCGCCGTCGGATCCTCCACCTCCGCTGCCGTTGGCAGCATCCTCAGCTCTGAGGGTGTGCCCATCTCCTCTGGAGGCTTTGGCCTCTCTGGCTTTGGCAGCCGCTTCAGTGGCAGGAGGTTCTTCCCCTGCTAAAGCTGCTGGCAGTGGCCCTGGAGAAAGATCCCCAGGGTGCACAAAATCTTTGTGGGACTTGAGTCAAAGCAATGGAGCCAGTCCGATCACACTGAAAATGTGATCCGTGTCTTCCTTCCCCCATTTCTATCTCTCGTCTCCTTCCGGTGCCATTGCTCATCACCATCTGCTCCTCTGGACAATCAGTCCCACAAAACCAGCCGAGGGAGGACCTGATGGCCCTTCTCCCTCTGTGGAAAGGGCAGATGGATAGATGGCAGTTCACCCATTAGATTCATGCACTGCGGGCTGTCATCTGTTCATGGTGCTTCCTGGGTGTGTGACATCGTTTCTCTCTTTTGCCTCAATAAATTTGACTGCATCCTAATCATTGCCTGTGTGTTCTCCGTTCTCCTATGAAGCCTGTGCCCTAATGTGTTTGGGGAGAGATGTTTCTCTGTATTCGTTCTGGGAAGTGGTTCTGACTGCTGTTCTGAACAATTGGTAAGATATCTCAGGAATGTTCACTTGAACCCAGGGGCCGAGAGGCCTACTGCCCCCCGTCACGGGCATAGATTGATCTAG
>NW_011198260.1:0-1259 GCF_000146605.3 Meleagris gallopavo | reverse complement strand
TTCTATCTCTCGTCTCCTTCCGGTGCCATTGCTCATCACCATCTGCTCCTCTGGACAATCAGTCCCGCAAAACCAGCCGAGGGAGGACCTGATGGCCCTTCTCCCTCTGTGGAAAGGGCAGATGGATAGATGGCAGTTCACCCATTAGATTCATGCACTGCGGGCTGTCATCTGTTCATGGTGCTTCCTGGGTGTGTGACATCGTTTCTCTCTTTTGCCTCAATAAATTTGACTGCATCCTAATCATTGCCTGTGTGTTCTCCGTTCTCCTACGAAGCCTGTGCCCTAATGTGTTTGGGGAGAGATGTTTCTCTGTATTCGTTCTGGGAAGTGGTTCTGACTGCTGTTCTGAACAATTGGTAAGATATCTCAGGAATGTTCACTTGAACCCAGGGGCCGAGAGGCCTACTGCCCCCCGTCACGGGCATAGATTGATCTAGTTAACTCCGTGACGGCTCTGAGAGTACGGAAGTTGTACGTGAAGTGAAGTCTGGATGGCCTCAAGCCAGCTGCCTATCAGGGCTTTGGCAGAACCTGTGTGATGGTGGCCAGCTGTGTCCTGTGGCTATTCCGCAGGTCCCTTTCCTTGGCTGCCAGTCTCTCTGCAGCCTTTGCTGCTGGACACCGCACTTCCTTGGAGAGCTCCCAAACGGCCCTATAAGCCAGTGCAATGTCCCAGGTATGCAAAAAAGATCCCGCCAGAGTCTCGGTTGCTCCGCACTCTCTTTGATATAGAGATCACAATAGGACTAGGAGGAATGAGAAGAACTCACGTGTCAAATTAATTACAGTGTAAGAAGGGAAGGAAAAACTAAAGGGGGAAAGGAAGGGATGCAAAGACAGTCACTTGTCAGATCCTAACAGTACACCCAACCTCTGAGGAGTGGCTCCTTTGGGAATTACTCTCCGTGGTTTAATTGCTGCACACAATTTGATGTGTCATGCAATATGCCAAGGGTCAATTTGGGCCTTCCTCTAATGCGTCGTCCCATCATAGTCTTCTGCCCATTGTGGTGGTTTCTGAATGAAAGCCAAGAGAGGTTGATTAGACCACTCTCTCAGTCGCCCTCCTGAAAGAAATAGGGGACTGAGAAGCTTGAATGGAAAGAGAAGGCTCAGGGCTTGAGATAAGACGAAGATAATTAAAGGCAAGTGAAATGGGGAAGCAAGCAGAGGCTGCATGGAAGCAAAGAGAGAGAAAACAGGTATGTTCTTCTTCCCTTCAGGAAGTGATATTCAGCCATGTCTAGAGATGCACG
>NW_011198259.1:0-686 GCF_000146605.3 Meleagris gallopavo | reverse complement strand
TGGACTAGATGATCTCCAGAGGTCTCCCTTCCAGACTCTTTGATTCTGGGACTGTACTGGAGATGTCCCTAATAGCTACAGCTCCAGAAGACAGCTAGCTGAAGAGATGCATCAGTTTCTTTTATGGAACTGTTTATGCCTTCATAACAGCCTTGTTTTCACATGAATCACATGGTTTTTGAACACTTCATCTACCCATTCAAATATAAATTCCTCTCCAGTGATTTATATGATTCTGTTCACTACATGGAAAAGTCAATCTATGTGGATTCTAAAAAGCCTAAACTGATGTTATGAATCGACTTGGCTAGGTGTTAAGTTCTTAATTTCATGTACAAGTGTTCTATGCAATGCATTACGTAATTATTTTTTCTAAGGCTATTTAAAGAAGGAGTTGTAAAAAAAAATAAATAAATAAAAAGGCTTGGGTGCAGAGACATCAAAACCTTGAAAATCAGAAGTCACACTGACAGCATCAGCAATTCTTTCACCAGCTGAATTTATTACTCTTTGAATCTTTAATCTTGGATTCTACTGAATTCCAGACAAGATGCTACAACTCCTTCCCAAGTGTATCACTCCTGAACGATGGAGAACAGCTAGCAAGGAATGTTATCAAAACTCCCTCAAACCAGAGGGAAAGCTAGCAGTATCTCTACAGAAATAACAGCATTACATATTTTCAG
>NW_011198258.1:0-485 GCF_000146605.3 Meleagris gallopavo | reverse complement strand
AAGAATAATCTTCCTCTGAAAGGGAGTAAAACATCATGCTTCTACTGGGAGCAGAGCAGAGACACAGATCTGATATGAGTGTTGGTTTCACACTGTCCTTATGCCCTCTGTTGCAGTTTGTATCTAGAGAGAGCCCTTGTGTGTCAGCCCGTTGTGTAAACTGCTGTAGTTTTGTTGCCTCAAGGAGGAGTGATCCTTTAAACAAATGGTGGCTGTACAGAGGGTATGGGGTGAGATGCATGCCTCTGGCTCCATCCAGTGGGTTTTCTGTCACTGAAGGCTTTAAGCACAGGTTAGGTCCTGGAAGGTTTGAGTATTTCTACACAAATAGGTTAGAACTTTGCATTTCTGAAGTTGCTGATATCGCTGAGTAAAGCAAATGATTACAGCACAAGCATTTTCCTGGGCATCTTACGAAATGCCTGTATCTGCAGAACCTTTCCCCTCTGAAAAAGAAAGCGTTGTCTATTCTTTTTGGAAGGAAC
>NW_011198257.1:0-572 GCF_000146605.3 Meleagris gallopavo | reverse complement strand
CAGAGCAGAGACACAGATCTGATATGAGTGTTGGTTTCTACACTGTCCTTATGCCCTCTGTTGTAGTTTGTATCTAGAGAGAGCCCTTGTGTGTCAGCCCGTTGTGTAACTGCTGTAGTTTGTGCCTCAAGGAGGAGTGATCCTTTAAACAAATGGTGGCTGTACAGAGGGTATGGGGTGAGATGCATGCCTCTGGCTCCATCCAGTGGGTTTTCTGTCACTGAAGGCTTTAAGCACAGGTTAGGTCCTGGAAGGTTTGAGTATTTCTACACAAATAGGTTAGAACTTTGCATTTCTGAAGTTGCTGATATCGCTGAGTAAAGCAAATGATTACAGCACAAGCATTTTCCTGGGCATCTTACGAAATGCCTGTATCTGCAGAACCTTTCCCCTCTGAAAAAGAAAGCGTTGTCTATTCTTTTTGGAAG
This sequence comes from Meleagris gallopavo, assembly GCF_000146605.3. Taxonomy (NCBI): domain Eukaryota; kingdom Metazoa; phylum Chordata; class Aves; order Galliformes; family Phasianidae; genus Meleagris; species Meleagris gallopavo. The sequence continues at coordinate 144 of NW_011198257.1, read as the reverse complement.
GAACTGGCTTCCAGCTGAGAAGCTGCTGGATTCATGGGCTCAGACAGTCACTTGGAATGGAGGTGACTTGTAGAGATTTGTGCCTGAACCTGCTGCTCCGAGCATCCTGAGACCAAGTTTCTCAGAGCTTTTTCCCTTTTCATC
>NW_011198256.1:0-653 GCF_000146605.3 Meleagris gallopavo | reverse complement strand
GGGGGGGGCGGGGGAGCGAGAGCTGGGGGGAGAGGAGGGGAAGGGCGAGCGTCCTCCGAATGGCGTCCTGTTTCGCCGTTCTTGTCCTCAGTCTGATTTCTCTCTCCTCTCCCCGGCCGAATTTCGGCGCCCCGTTACACGTCCTCCAGGGGGAGGTTGGAGCCGACGGGCAGCCGGCGGCTGTGGGCTGTGCGGGGCTCTCGTGGCGGTGATGCTGCAGTAACATGTCCTCCGTGCTCCCTTCGCTGAGATGTGCCGTGTGTGTCTGTGGCCGTGCTGAGGCTGCACGAAAGATATCGCGGTTGGTGTCTGCAGACTCGCGAAGGAAATTTACGCTCGCGTTCCGAAGACGGTGCTCTCTTCCCCCTCCCCCCCACCTTGATGTAGAAATGCGCCTATGATTGCTGTGAGCAAAGTCTGAGAAGGAGCTGGATTTCAATTCGTGCTGCTTTTTTTCCCCTTACTCTCTCTCCCCCACACGTCACCATGTGGACATTATCTGCTAATTGTACTTTCAACGGTGATTATTTTTCTCGTGATCCTAATGCTGTGAATTTCTCGGTGGTTGCTGAGACCAAGGTAATGATAAATACAGGTTTTAGCATTATTGTATCTAGGAATAGAAAATGCCCAATAGCTAATCATGTTCTGCT
>NW_011198255.1:0-566 GCF_000146605.3 Meleagris gallopavo | reverse complement strand
TGACAACCTAGGGGAGAAGCGGGACGAGGCTGAGTGCTCAGCTCCGGCCCCGAGCGCTGGGGAACCCTCCTCCCTCGGGAGCCTCGGGCAGCCCCTTCCTCCCTGCTCACCTCACCAGGTCGCACTGAGCTCGGCCTGAGCCGCGCAGCCTTAGCTCTGTCCCACACCCCGCGTGTCACAATGGCCGTTCCGTGCCACCCTCTGTGACGCCATCACACCTCACGGGGGCTGAGGGCACCCAGGCAGGAGGGCGGCGGCTCTCGCAGCCAGCGCAGGGTGAGGGGCCCGGTGCCGGACGCAGCCCCGCTGGAACCCGGCGTGTTGGTGCTGCTGAAGGCACCGGGCGACGCGTCCACCCTCCTGGCCCCACCTGAATGCTACCGCGCCTGTGGCTCCCTCACTATCCCAATCGAGCGTTCAGGTGTTTCCGTGACTTTTTGCTTGCTTGCTGCTGATTACCTCTCGTTACAATAAATGACTCGACTCACAGCATCACAGAATCTCTGTGGTTGGCAAAGACCTCTGAGATCACCAAGTCCCACCGTCCACCCCCCCACCTGCCCACG
>NW_011198254.1:0-569 GCF_000146605.3 Meleagris gallopavo | reverse complement strand
CCCCTTCTCCCTGCTCACCTCACCAGGTCGCACTGAGCTCGGCCTGAGCCGCGCAGCCTTAGCTCTGTCCCACACCCCGCGTGTCACAATGGCCGTTCCGTGCCACCCTCTGTGACGCCATCACACCTCACGGGGGCTGAGGGCACCCAGGCAGGAGGGCGGCGGCTCTCGCAGCCAGCGCAGGGTGAGGGGCCCGGTGCCGGACGCAGCCCCGCTGGAACCCGGCGTGTTGGTGCTGCTGAAGGCACCGGGCGACGCGTCCACCCTCCTGGCCCCACCTGAATGCTACCGCGCCTGTGGCTCCCTCACTATCCCAATCGAGCGTTCAGGTGTTTCCGTGACTTTTTGCTTGCTTGCTGCTGATTACCTCTCGTTACAATAAATGACTCGACTCACAGCATCACAGAATCTCTGTGGTTGGCAAAGACCTCTGAGATCACCAAGTCCCACCGTCCACCCCCCCACCTGCCCACGTCCCTCAGTGCCACATTCCCACGGTTCTGGAACGCCTCCATGGACGCTGACTCCCCCAGCTCCCCGGGCAGCTGTGCCAGTGCCCGACCGCTCGT
>NW_011198253.1:0-492 GCF_000146605.3 Meleagris gallopavo | reverse complement strand
TTCAACAAGACCAAATGCCGGGTCCTGCACTTCGGCCACACAACCCCAGGCGACGCTACAGGCTTGGGGCGGTGTGGCTGGAGGACTGCGTCGAGGAAATGGCCCTGGGGGTATTGATTGATGCTCGGCTGAACATGAGCCCACAGTGTGCCCGGGTGGCCAAGAAGGCCAATGGCATCCTGGCTTGCATCAGAAACAGCGTTGCCAGCAGGAGCAGAGAGGCGGTTGTTCCCCTGTACTCAGCACTGGTGAGGCCGCACCTCGAGTACTGTGTCCAGTTTTGGGCCCCTCACTGCAAGAAAGACATTGAGGCCCTGGAGCGTGTTCAAAGGAGGGCAACAAAGCTGGTGAGGGGTCTGGAGCACCGGCCGTATGAGGAGAGGCTGAAGGAGCTGGGAATGTTCAGCCTGGAGAAGAGGAGGCTCGAGGGGAGACCTCACTGCTCTCTATAACTTCCTGAAGGGAGGTTGTAGTGAGCGTGGGGGTCGGCCT
>NW_011198252.1:0-769 GCF_000146605.3 Meleagris gallopavo | reverse complement strand
TGGAGGTGCGCACGGAGCACAGGGCTGTCACTGAACTCCTCCGCACTGAACAGAGCATTTATGAAGACCAACACGGGGATGTGAGCGCAGTGAGGCTTCAGCAGTGGCAACAGCGATGCAAAAGACAAACCACCCAAACAGCCAGATTGTTTTTTTCTTTTTTAAACTAAGCACAGCATGCAGGCACTCGTTCAACACTGGAAAAAAAGCATAGCTAATGGTGGTAACCGTGTTGAAAAACAGAGTTTTGTAGCTGAGAATTCACTCTATGTATCTGTTGTCATTTCTATGGAAATAAATAGGAGGCATTCCTTTCAGAGCAATCTACGTACATCATCAATGAGCCATCATCCTAATAATGCAGTAATAAAAATAATAGGAACAGAAAAAAACAGATTCTCAGAATACCTTTTGTGGGGATGGAACAACAAAACCAACGCTGCAGTCAGCTGCAGTTATTCCCCCGGAATGAACTGATAGCAGCAGAAAGGTCATGGCCACTTCCGACACTCAAACTGTACCAGCATTTCAGAGCACGCAGCCTTGGCATAAACCCTAAGGATAAACCAAATGGCATCTCTGTTCCAGCAATTTTTCCTTCAATATACGTGAATAGACTGGAGGTACTAATCCCACCAGTTCAGTTCTACCATTGTGTCTTACGGTGAGAAGAAAAGCAGGATGTTTAAGACTCTGTCAGGCACAGAACCTCCAGCACTGGAGGCAGCAGTTCTGAATTCTCGGTATCTTGTCATCATTTTGTGCGCAT
>NW_011198251.1:0-602 GCF_000146605.3 Meleagris gallopavo | reverse complement strand
AGCAATCTACGTACATCATCAATGAGCCATCATCCTAGTAATGCAGTAATACTAATAATAGGAACAGAAAAAACAGATTCTCAGAATACCTTTTGTGGGGATGGAACAACAAAACCAACGCTGCAGTCAGCTGCAGTTATTCCCCCGGAATGAACTGATAGCAGCAGAAAGGTCATGGCCACTTCCGACACTCAAACTGTACCAGCATTTCAGAGCACGCAGCCTTGGCATAAACCCTAAGGATAAACCAAATGGCATCTCTGTTCCAGCAATTTTTTCCTTCAATATACGTGAATAGACTGGAGGTACTAATCCCACCAGTTCAGTTCTACCATTGTGTCTTACGGTAAGAAGAAAAGCAGGATGTTTAAGACTCTGTCAGGCACAGAACCTCCAGCACTGGAGGCAGCAGTTCTGAATTCTCGGTATCTTGTCATCATTTGTGCGCATGCACAAGAAACAGTGCAACTCACTGTACAAGGGCAACCAAATGTATTCAAGGCATACTTGCACAGGACTCTGAGGTAGAAAGCTGCTCGCTGAGGCGAAGATGAGAAATGAGGCAGGGGAAGCCTGACAGATTGAGAGTGATGAAGTGTCTG
>NW_011198250.1:0-705 GCF_000146605.3 Meleagris gallopavo | reverse complement strand
TGACTCTGATTCCTCACTAAGAGTACAGACCCCCAGACTTGTAGCTACGCAATACGATGCATTTCCACATCCACCGCTGTGCACAGTGTGTGGCATAGTTCTGAGTGCCTGAACAAACCCAAGCAAAATCAATTTCTGTAGCTTATTTAAAATATATATATATATATGTATATTTGCTTTAGTTTCTGCTCCCTGTTCCATTTATTTACGTTCTCCCTTGCTTCATATGTAACTTCCAACCTTGGCATTTGCAGATAACTACCTTTCCCCTCTCATCCTTCGATGGCTCCTGATGGTCCCTTGTTTCTCAGTTTAATGGGCTCTCAGTGTCATGAGCCCGTTCGCGTAAGAATTTGGGAGTGGCGTTCACTCCATGAATCTTATCACAGTTAGTGTCCCTAGTTGCTATCATGCAGACTCCACCAACCTCCAACAGATAGATACAGCTACAATATACACTCCTAAGAGGGAGGCAGGAATGCATTTTTTGATGAGCATAGATATGCTGTAGTAGATGTAACAGTGACTTAACAAGACTGGAGATGGCTGGATGCACTTGGTTATTTTCCACATAGAGGACAGGTTACACACACCTACAGCACACAGCTCTCCTGCTGTGTCGTGAGGATCAGAGCGAACCCCATGGCTGTCTGAACTCTTCCAACCACAGAGGTAAGGTTCCTCAGCACAGCTGGATCCACTCTT
>NW_011198249.1:0-658 GCF_000146605.3 Meleagris gallopavo | reverse complement strand
ACTCCATGAATCTTATCACAGTTAGTGTCCCTAGTTGCTATCATGCAGACTCCACCAACCTCCAACAGATAGATACAGCTACAATATACACCCTAAGGGGGAAGCAGGAATGCATTTTTTGATGAGCATAGATATGCTGTAGTAGATGTAACAGTGACTTAACAAGACTGGACATGGCTGGATGCACTTGGTTGTTTTCCACCTAGAGGACAGGTTACACACACCTACAGCACACAGCTCTCCTGCTGTGTCGTGAGGATCAGAGCGAACCCCATGGCTGTCTGAACTCTTCACACCACAGAGGTAAGGTTCCTCAGCACAGCTGGATCCACTCTTAGTCCCAGATGCAATTACTAAGATGCAATTATTTTCTTCTGATTTCTGTTCTATTTCAGCTCAGCGTAGTTTACTCAGCCAGGCTGGTTGTACGTGTGAGCGGACGGACGCTTCGAAGGAGCTGGAAGTTCTGCACTCTGACCGATGGCCCAGGAAACCTTACTGCCATAATCAAAGCTATGGTAATGTACATCAACAAAAGCAGAATCAACAAAGGAAGTGTTCTGTTCCAAACTTTGGCTTACGCCATATCTGCGAATATCCTGTACAGTGCTTTTGTAGCTGTGTTAGCGAGACCAGCAGAAGTCTTTTTCTACCTAAC
>NW_011198248.1:0-811 GCF_000146605.3 Meleagris gallopavo | reverse complement strand
GTGGGAGAAGAGAAAGCTCTGGAGATAGCTCATGACAGCCTTCCAAGGACTCGAAGGGAGCGCATAAGGCAGGAGGGGGCAACGGCTGTTTAGGAGGGTGGATAGCGATAGGACAAGGGGTAAATGGTTTTGAAGTGAGACAGGGGAGGTTTAGGTTGGTTATTAGGAGGCAGCTTTTCACGCCCAGGGTGGTGACGCACTGGAATGTGTGCTTGAGAGTCACTTCCAGGATGATCTGCTCCATGATCCGTGACCAGCACAGAGGTGAGACTGACATGCTGGTAGTTCCCCGCGTCACACTTTCTATCCTTCCTAAGAGGTGTGCTGTCACCTTTTTTCTCCTCACCAGGGACTTGACCTGACTGCCTCGACTTGTGAAATACCATGGAGAGTGGCTCGGTGACTGCAGCGGTGAATTCCCTCGGAACTCTGGGACTCATCTCGTCAGGACCCAAAGACTCCTGGATGTTTAGGTCCTCAGGTGGTCCAGAACCTGATCTCCCATGGCAGTGTGGGATGGGAAGGGGTCTGTGGGACTGAGGAAGCAATGGCAGTCCCCACCTCACCAAAGCAAAGCAAAGATGAGGGCTGTGCATAATGAGCAGTTCTCAGACAAGATGGAAGCAAAAAACGGTGTTGGGTACCTGAGCCTTCTCTGGTGGTAAGCAACATCGTGCACAGAGTGCAGCCATGTGCTCCGAGCAAGGAGCACAGGTTTGTGCAAGAGGCCCGGATGCAGGGCAGTGTCTTCATGACTGTATTGTGTCCAACAGGTGGCAGCAGAGCTGCGGTGCTCCCAAGTGCCTTAACA
>NW_011198247.1:0-918 GCF_000146605.3 Meleagris gallopavo | reverse complement strand
TGAATTCCCTCGGAACTCTGGGACTCATCTCGTCAGGACCCAAGGACTCCTGGATGTTTGGGTCCTCAGGTGGTCCAGAACCTGATCTCCCATGGCAGTGTGGGATGGGAAAGGGTCTGTGGGACTGAGGAAGCAATGGCAGTCCCCACCTCACCAAAGCGAAGCAAAGATGAGGGCTGTGCATAATGAGCAGTTATCAGACAAGATGGAAGCAAAAAACGGTGTTGGGTACCTGAGCCTTCTCTGGTGGTAAGCAACATCGTGCACAGAGTGCAGCCATGTGCTCCGAGCAAGGAGCACAGGTTTGTGCAAGAGGCCCGGATGCAGGGCAGTGCCTTCATGACTGTATTGTGTCCAACAGGTGGCAGCAGAGCTGCGGTGCTCCCAAGTGCCGTAACAACTGCACGGAGAGATGTGTTGGTCTCTGTGGAAACAGCAAGGAAGTGGAATGTGCATTTCCCGGCATGCCCCGGAACCTCACTTTGCTGACTGGTCATTGTCTGCCCAGCAGGTAAGGGCGATGCACACCCGCCAGCGTTTACCCATTCCAGAGCCCGGCACCATACGGGTTCCCCCAGAGCTCTGAATTGCGCTTCATGGTGCCCAGAAGGCTGCCTATCCTCTTTGTTCTGTGTCTTGCTTGTCTCTGGTCTTGCACTGTTTTCACTATTACATTCTCTTGTCCTCCTATTTTTGTGTTCCTTGCCCCATTCTGTTGGCCTAATGACCCCTTGGCTTTGTGTTGCCACATTCATGTCGGCATTCAGTTTTGGCGTTCCCTGCCGTATTGTCTGGGCCGTCATCCTTGGCATTTCCTTCCATGTTCTCTTGGCCCTTGCCTTTGCCTGGGCATTCCCTTGCCCTCCTGTTTTGTGGAACCCGCACCTGGGGCGGGGTGCAGCCCTGCGAGCACAGCTG
>NW_011198246.1:0-791 GCF_000146605.3 Meleagris gallopavo | reverse complement strand
TTTCCCGGCATGCCCCGGAACCTCACTTTGCTGACTGGTCATTGTCTGCCCAGCAGGTAAGGGCGATGCACACCCGCCAGCGTTTACCCATTCCAGAGCCCGGCACATACGGGTTCCCCCAGAGCTCTGAATTGCGCTTCATGGTGCCCAGAAGGCTGCCTATCCTCTTTGTTCTGTGTCTTGCTTGTCTCTGGTCTTGCACTGTTTTCACTATTACATTCTCTTGTCCTCCGATTTTTGTGTTCCTTGCCCCATTCTCTTGGCCTAATGACCCCTTGGCTTTGTGTTGCCACATTCATGTCGGCATTCAGTTTTGGCGTTCCCTGCCGTATTGTCTGGGCCGTCATCCTTGGCATTTCCTTCCATGTTCTCTTGGCCCTTGCCTTTGCCTGGGCATTCCCTTGCCCTACTGTTTTTGTGGAACCCGCACCTGGGGCGGGGTGCAGCCCTGCGAGCACAGCTGGGGGCAGTTAGGCTGTGGAGTGGGGCAGAGCCAGGCTCCACCCCTCCCTGATCTCATTTAAGGGCTGGGAAGAGTAGGGGCAGCATCTGAACCTGGGGAGTGCTTCCTTTGGAGTATGCCTTGTTCTTTGGTGATGGAGTGAGTGATTTTTTTATTTTTTTTTTCTCCTCCATTGTGGAGCTGCTCTCTCTGTTTTTTAGCAGGGAACCCTGAGCGTACTTAAGGGCTGGTAGGTATTTGGACCTGGAAGCTGCTTCCTTCACTTGAGAGTGTGGGGGAGTATTGGTCCTTGGAAATGGGGGTAAAGTGGTTTCTTTATTTCTTTCAG
>NW_011198245.1:0-522 GCF_000146605.3 Meleagris gallopavo | reverse complement strand
AGTGTACCAGAGTGTGTTTTGTTCAGATTTGTAAGCCAGAATTATTTCTTATTCTAAATATACCAAAAATATTGGTACATAATTCTCCACTCAGAAGCTCCAGTCATTCAGTAGCCAACTGATTTGCATGGGGAATCACAGAAAGCTATTCAAAGACAGTTTTATAGTTTAAATGACTTTGTGTGAGTATTGCTAAGCAGATAGATAAACACAAAACATGGTTTCTTTTTTCAAACCTGTTCCTAGTACATCTCTGATGTGTGTCTTTTCTTTTCAACAGCAAAGTCCAGCTACTTATTATCATATTGGGTGTCATTCATATTTGCTTACTGGAAATGGCAAATACTGCTATGCTATTTCTCCATGAAGATATCTTAGCAGGTTTTGTAAAGAACAAACAAAAACAACAACAACAACAACAACTTTCCAGAGACAAATGACTTAGTTCCTACAGCTCTTAGAAGTTGGTCAGCCTTTGCCTGCAGAAAGATTAAAGGAAATGCATCTTGCTCTGAGTAAGAA
>NW_011198244.1:0-700 GCF_000146605.3 Meleagris gallopavo | reverse complement strand
TTCTCCACTCAGAAGCTCCAGTCATTCAGTAGCAACTGATTTGCATGGGGAATCACAGAAAGCTATTCAAAGACAGTTTTATAGTTTAAATGACTTTGTGTGAGTATTGCTAAGCAGATAGATAAACACAAACATGGTTTCTTTTTTCAAACCTGTTCCTAGTACATCTCTGATGTGTGTCTTTTCTTTTCAACAGCAAAGTCCAGCTACTTATTATCATATTGGGTGTCATTCATATTTGCTTACTGGAAATGGCAAATACTGCTATGCTATTTCTCCATGAAGATATCTTAGCAGGTTTTGTAAAGAACAAACAAAAACAACAACAACAACAACAACTTTCCAGAGACAAATGACTTAGTTCCTACAGCTCTTAGAAGTTGGTCAGCCTTTGCCTGCAGAAAGATTAAAGGAAATGCATCTTGCTCTGAGTAAGAACTGAGAAGGGAAGTAATCTCTCTCTTAGAAGTGAAATGTTACCTAAGCTATGGATCAGTCTCAGACAAGAGCTTGAATGGGGGATTCAAGATGCTACTTGGTAGGAATTTGATAGATTTTACATCAGTGGCCAAACAATTTATTTTCTGTCAGCCAAAACAGTATTTGTAAACTGTACTGCCTGTTGACTGTTGATGCCAAGGGCAAACAATGAACAGAGAATAAGAGAAGAGATGAAAAGAAGCTCTGCTGGCATAATGAG
>NW_011198243.1:0-951 GCF_000146605.3 Meleagris gallopavo | reverse complement strand
AAGATGTGGGCCCTCAGCATGAGGTGAGCCAGCTGTGCGTGGTCAGCAGCAGGCATGAATTGGAGGCAGAGGCAGAAGCGGTGCCTGGAGTGTGCGCTGTGGGGAGATTCCTGGTGCTGTCTCCTTTCCAGCCAGCTCCATGCATTAGGGTGGACAGCCCCTCTGTTACCCCTGCCTTGCCTTCAAGCAAAGGGGCCTTGAAAGGGGATCCCTTCCCTGGGGCCCTGGCACCCACACCATCACCAGCCAGTGGCATACAGGGGTGTGGTTTTGTTCTCTCCACACAGGTTTCTGCCGAGGCTGAAGAACGTGCACAGAGCTCTGTGTGCTTCAGAGATGCACCGGAGGATGGCCCAGGTACGTCCCTGAGCAGAAAGCCATCCCAGAGAGGAACCTGTCAAGCTCAGATGCCCACTAAGTGGCACGGAGACCGGCAGCGTTCTGTGCACTGCCATATTCCGGCCAGTCCTCCCAGGGAAATTCCATGGTGGTGGGTGGCAGCAGGGCCTTGCTTCTGCCCCTTGCCTACAGCTCTCTGTCCCCCACAGGTACCGCTGCCGCACCACACGCAGCGTCTCGCCGCTGGATGCCAGCTGTCATCAGGACTGTGCTCCGGGCTCTGCGCAGGGTTTGCACCTGCAGCTGCATCAGGGGACAGCGTGAGGAGAGGCACGAGGCTGCCAACACCAGGCAGCTCCCCAGAGATGTGTGATTCCATCGTGTCAGTGTAGAATTCCGATTCCATCCCGTCAGCGTACAATTCTGATTCCATCCTGTCAACGTAGAATTCTGATTCCATCTCGCCAATGTAGAATTCTCATTCCATCCCGTCAACATAGAATTCTGATTAAATGCTATCTTTATTCTAACCTGGCTGAGTGCTGTCTGATCTGTGCGCTCATGCGCGTTTGGTCTCTGAGTGCAACTTCTGGGCTCAGAGCACGGGGCAAT
>NW_011198242.1:0-501 GCF_000146605.3 Meleagris gallopavo | reverse complement strand
GGCAGCAGGGCCTTGCCTCTGCCCCTTGCCTACAGCTCTCTGTCCCCCACAGGTACCGCTGCCGCACCACACGCAGCGTCTCGCCGCTGGATGCCAGCTGTCATCAGGACTGTGCTCCGGGCTCTGCGCAGGGTTTGCCCCTGCAGCTGCATCAGGGGACAGCGTGAGGAGAGGCACGAGGCTGCCAACACCAGGCAGCTCCCCAGAGATGTGTGATTCCATCGTGTCAGTGTAGAATTCCGATTCCATCCCGTCAGCGTACAATTCTGATTCCATCCCGTCAACGTAGAATTCTGATTCCATCTCGCCAATGTAGAATTCTCATTCCATCCCGTCAACATAGAATTCTGATTAAATGCTATCTTTATTCTAACCTGGCTGAGTGCTGTCTGATCTGTGCGCTCATGCGCGTTTGGTCTCTGAGTGCAACTTCTGGGCTCAGAGCACGGGGCAATGGATCCGTGTGTCCGTGGTGCCAGCAGGTGCAGAGAGCGTGGGCGT
>NW_011198239.1:0-521 GCF_000146605.3 Meleagris gallopavo | reverse complement strand
CATCCCGGGTCTGGTGCTTGGCCTTGGGTTCCCCGTTCGTTTGGCTGGATGCTCTCAGGCAGCAGACAGCCCCGGAACACGCGTGCCCTCTTAGAGATGGCCAGCCGAATGCCTGGAGAGGGTGGGAGAGAGAACCGGCATTTCCAGGGAGCTTGGCAGCAGACGCCTGTTCTCTGTTTTCCTTCTAAAGTGAGCGTTCAGTTTCTCTAAGAGCAAGAGGAAGGAAATTTCATTTCAAAGAGCATTTCAAAGGAAATGTGGTACCTTGAAAACCAGCTGGGACGTGGGACTGGTTTTTAGTCGCAATACACTTTAGAAGAGACAAATGCAAACGCATCAAAACACACGGAATCACCACGGTTGGAAAAGACCTCCAAGACCACCCGATCCAACCATCCCCTACCACCAGTATTCACCACTAAACCACGTCCCTCAGCACGACGTCTAAACTTTTCTTGAACACTGTTGGAAATATCCAAATAATTTTCCAGGACGGTTTCTCTCGTAAAGCAGATTTGATT
>NW_011198238.1:0-764 GCF_000146605.3 Meleagris gallopavo | reverse complement strand
AGCCCCGGAACACGCGTGCCCTCTTAGAGATGGCCAGCCGAATGCCTGGAGAGGGTGGGAGAGAGAACCGGCATTTCCAGGAGCTTGGCAGCAGACGCCTGTTCTCTGTTTTCCTTCTAAAGTGAGCGTTCAGTTTCTCTAAGAGCAAGAGGAAGGAAATTTCATTTCAAAGAGCATTTCAAAGGAAATGTGGTACCCTGAAAACCAGCTGGGACGTGGGACTGGTTTTTAGTCGCAATACACTTTAGAAGAGACAAATGCAAATGCATCAAAACACACGGAATCACCACGGTTGGAAAAGACCTCCAAGACCACCCGATCCAACCATCCCCTACCACCAGTATTCACCACTAAACCACGTCCCTCAGCACGACGTCTAAACTTTTCTTGAACACTGTTGGAAATATCCAAATAATTTTCCAGGACGGTTTCTCTCGTAAAGCAGATTTGATTTGCGATTGCAATGGCGGGCGTCCTGCAAGCAGGAGCGCCCCGAGAAAACAGTGCTACGTCTTTTATGCCCTATTGCCCGACGCTGATCTCTTCCTGCCCTGGTTCCTCCCTCACTGAGTACTGCAGGTTCACACTCTTTCTTCACTAATCACACAGATACCAAGTAAGCACAAATCTTTGCCGCCCAGACACAAATATCTTCATTGGTTAATTGTCTTCTAACCGTTGTTTTCTTAACAAGTGTTTGATCATAACTCTCTGATGACTGTTTTACAACCATAGCCTCTTAATTGTTTAATTACCCCCTTGTC
>NW_011198237.1:0-495 GCF_000146605.3 Meleagris gallopavo | reverse complement strand
TTTTTTTTTTTAAGGTTCACTTTTATAGACATCTCCTCCTTCATTTTCTTTATCTCCCATCTCCTCTAATCATTTTTTTCCAAATGTGGTGGCTGCATTGGTGTTCACTTCAATAATGCTGTCTCGATCAATCACTCTACCAGTCCCCTCATACAGGGGATAACTCAGCAACCAGTGACCATCAGGGCTCCTTTTACTGCTATCAAAGAAGTACATGTGGATACAATCACTCCTTTCCATTCACCAAACCAGGACTCCAACCATCCAGTGATGCAAGTATCTATTCCTGATTTTTCTGACAATTTATTAGCAAGGGTGGTAGCCCTTGCAATGCCTTAGTTATTTTGTCATCCGGAGCTGTGTTACTGGGATGAAGGTGCAACAAAAAGTACCCAGCATTACACATACACCCCTTTCTTCAGCTTGCATCATATCTTTGGAGATCCTATTTTCCCAGGCCATCCTACTTGTGGCATCTAACTGTTCTGCAATCCC
>NW_011198236.1:0-1072 GCF_000146605.3 Meleagris gallopavo | reverse complement strand
CACTTCAATAGTGCTGTCTCGATCAATCACTCTACCAGTCCCCTCATACAGGGGATAACTCAGCAACCAGTGACCATCAGGGCTCCTTTTACTGCTATCAAAGAAGTACATGTGGATACAATCACTCCTTTCCATTTCACCAAACCAGGACTCCAACCATCCAGTGATGCAAGTATCTATTCCTGATTTTTCTGACAATTTATTAGCAAGGGTGGTAGCCCTTGCAATGCCTTAGTTATTTTGTCATCCGGAGCTGTGTTATTGGGATGAAGGTGCAACAAAAGTACCCAGCATTACACATACACCCCTTTCTTCAGCTTGCATCATATCTTTGGAGATCCTATTTTCCCAGGCCATCCTACTTGTGGCATCTAACTGTTCTGCAATCCCCTTTATTGCACTCATTGTATAATTTGTAAATTTCCATTGATTATAACAGATGTAGTTAATCCAATCTACATTCTTATTGATCATCACCCACGAGGACGGTCACTCAAATCCTGCAACAGTTTGATTTCTCACCTTAAAATTATCAGGGACAACAAGAAGTGAAAAGTTTAAATCCTTAGCTTGCTCACATACCAAACAATTACTGATATAAGTATACTTTGCAATGATGATTTTTTTTTTTTTCAAGAGATGCATAAGCATTTACATCAAATGTTGCACTTAACTAAATGAACATTTCTAACAATTATAAGAGCCCGTATTACTGTCCTTGGATTTACAATTTTAAGGATCCAGCTGACTTCAGTTCCCATTGTGTTCGAGGGACCTTCTTAACTCTAGTATGATGTATCCACAAAGTTTGTTCTTTAATTTTTACTGTTGTGTGGGGCATTAGCAGCACCTGGAACAGACCTACCCACCTTGGTTCCAGGGGCAAATCTGAAAGAGATCTGCAATATACATATAATCTCCTTGTAAAATATTATGTATCAGGCCGCCAAGGCCTTGGGCTCTAGTTCCTAGAACCAGTTTCTCTATTTCCCAAAGTTATTCCTGTAGACTTATCACATGCTCAGTTAGTGTTTCACTCCCTAGTTGGGTAGAGATCCCCTTTTGTACAACA
>NW_011198235.1:0-900 GCF_000146605.3 Meleagris gallopavo | reverse complement strand
TTCAGGGATTCCTCTGGCTCAGTTCAGCTGTGCACAAGGAGTTGCCTGCAGGCGAGCTCCTGCTCTGAGTCTTCGGTCCTTCACAGGGTGTCAGCTGCTCACAGACAGAGACTGGGTGATGGCCAGGTGCCTGGGAGCTGCTGGATGTGTGCGAGTGCTTGTGAAGTGTCATGGATAGTTGTGGGCAGCGAAATTCTGGCGGGCACTGGTCTCTGTGGAAGGCAAAGATGGATGTTCTGAAAGATGTTCATTAATGTCGATGTAATTGGAAAAAAGAGGTGAGAAGAAAAGGATTGAAGACAAACATTCCAATCCATTCAACTATGTTAATACACTTCTCAACTTCTACTATTCTCCTGAGTCTTCTCTCTTTAGTCTGACAACGGTAGTCCTGGAGTGGATTTGATATTCTCCATCTTCTTTTCTTTTATTTATTGTTTATTCATTCATTCATCTCAGTGTTTTCCAGAGCTGTGTTTGCAGGACACAATGCCTTCAGGTGCAGGGACACAGACATTGGTGCCAGTGCCAACGCCCTGTGACTAATGCCCAGCATCCACTGCTCTACCTGCTGAATATGCTGAATATGCTGAATAACCTCCTCCAGGTGGCTCCAGCGCTCCTAAATCAATGACCACGCTTCAGGTCATGATTACAGCAGGCAATCTGGACACATGCTCTCGCCACTGCTCTCCAGATTTCCCCATCCCTTGCATTTTGTTCATTCAGATACCTCCCAACTATCTGGCTGATGTATGATCTTCAGGGAGATTATTAATCCATCTCTCCAAACTCTGATGTACTTTTTGATCTACTCCTTAAATGTGATTCTCTCTCTCCCTTCATATCTCTGTGTATAATCAATGGATACACAGAGAGTATATCTACATATCCAGGAGC
>NW_011198234.1:0-485 GCF_000146605.3 Meleagris gallopavo | reverse complement strand
TGTTTGCAGGACACAATGCCTTCAGGTGCAGGGACACAGACATTGGTGCCAGTGCCAACGCCCTGTGACTAATGCCCAGCATCCACTGCTCTACCTGCTGAATATGCTGAATATGCTGAATAACCTCCTCCAGGTGGCTCCAGCGCTCCTAAATCAATGACCACGCTTCAGGTCATGATTACAGCAGGCAATCTGGACACATGCTCTCGCCACTGCTCTCCAGATTTCCCCCATCCCTTGCATTTTGTTCATTCAGATACCTCCCAACTATCTGGCTGATGTATGATCTTCAGGGAGATTATTAATCCATCTCTCCAAACTCTGATGTACTTTTTGATCTACTCCTTAAATGTGATTCTCTCTCTCCCTTCATATCTCTGTGTATAATCAATGGATACACAGAGAGTATATCTACATATCCAGGAGCTTGGCTAACGTCATTTAGATTGGAGTAAAGAGGGAAAGACACCCACCCTATCCTGGGC
>NW_011198233.1:0-404 GCF_000146605.3 Meleagris gallopavo | reverse complement strand
TGCTGAATATGCTGAATAACCTCCTCCAGGTGGCTCCAGCGCTCCTAAATCAATGACCACGCTTCAGGTCATGATTACAGCAGGCAATCTGGACACATGCTCTCGCCACTGCTCTCCAGATTTCCCCCATCCCTTCGCATTTTGTTTCATTCAGATACCTCCCAACTATCTGGCTGACGTATGATCTTCAGGGAGATTATTAATCCATCTCTCCAAACTCTGATGTACTTTTGTATCTACTCCTTAAATGTGATTCTCTCTCTCCCTTCGTATCTCTGTGTATAATCAATGGATACACAGAGAGTATATCTACATATCCAGGAGCTTGGCTAACGTCATTTAGATTGGAGTAAAGAGGGAAAGACACCCACCCTATCCTGGGCGTCGCGAGATGAACTCCTGAT
>NW_011198232.1:0-548 GCF_000146605.3 Meleagris gallopavo | reverse complement strand
GCACCGCAGGGCGCAGCCCGGCTCCGTCCTCTCCTGCGGGGACCGACGGCCGTGTCCGGGATCCCCCCGAGCTCCTCTGCTGCAGGCTGAGCCACCCCAGCTCTCCCGGAATCCCCGCCCCAGCCATTTCCCACACAGTGCTGAGGAGGGGAGGGGATTTTGGGGGGAGGAACGGGGCAGGTGGTTGCAGTCCTATGACGCGGCCATTTGCGGTGCCCCGTCCTTGCACTGAGGTGGGCACGGAGATGGGGGTCCTCGGAGCTGCAGAATTGACCGCAGGCCAAAACACAGAAAAACGAACGCTGAACATTTAATCGTTTACCATTCAGAGCAACAAAGAGAGAAATGAGCGCGTTCCCAACCAGCTCCCAGCCTAACAGTCATTCCCCCCTCACGGCTTCCCTCCTCGGGGCCAACACGAAGCGGCTCCGCGTCGGCTTCACGCAGCTCCGGGAGCTCCGCACGGGGACCGACAGACCGACGGAAACCGGCACGTGGGGACTGCAGCTGCGGGGCAGCAGCTCAGCGCAGCGCTGCTGCTCGGAGCC
>NW_011198231.1:0-469 GCF_000146605.3 Meleagris gallopavo | reverse complement strand
AGGTGGTTGCAGTCCTATGACGCGGCCATTTGCGGTGCCCGTCCTTGCACTGAGGTGGGCACGGGGATGGGGGTCCTCGGAGCTGCAGAATTGACCGCAGGCCAAAACACAGAAAAACGAACGCTGAACATTTAATCGTTTACCATTCAGAGCAACAAAGAGAGAAATGAGCGCGTTCCCAACCAGCTCCCAGCCTAACAGTCATTCCCCCCTCACGGCTTCCCTCCTCAGGGCCAACACGAAGCGGCTCCGCGTCGGCTTCACGCAGCTCCGGGAGCTCCGCACGGGGACCGACAGACAGACGGAAACCGGCACGTGGGGACTGCAGCTGCGGGGCAGCAGCTCAGCGCAGCGCTGCTGATCGGAGCCGACGAGAACCGAAGCGCCCGCCTGACTCCGTGCCGGGCTGCAAGGCGCCTCGACCCGCGCGATCGCTGCCGCTCTTTCGGGGCTGCCCGGCTCAGCCAGG
>NW_011198230.1:23822-24754 GCF_000146605.3 Meleagris gallopavo | reverse complement strand
TCAGTTCCAATGCTCTCATCCTCCAGTTCAGCTCGGAGCCTGTCTCGTTCGATTATGAGAGTATCTAGCTCAGATTGGAGGGTGGTCTTGTTGAGATTGAAGACTGTTGAGTTTGGATTGCAGGGAGTCTCTCTCAATTCGGAGGGCATCTCTCTCAGATTGGAGGCTGTTTCTCTCGACCAGGAGACTCTCTCGCTCATTTTGCACTGTTTCCCTGAGACTCTCCTTTTCAATTTCACAAACTCTCTCCCTCTCCAGGATAGTATTGAATAAGGCCCGGTAAGCATTAGCCAGGCCCCAAATAATTTGGGCCTCCTCAGATCTTCCTGAGCCGCGACATTCCTGTCTCAAATCTCTGTTTAAATTTTCAGGGTCTTTCAGGTGTTGTGGAGTAAAGCTCCATGACACCAAAGATTTCCATCTCTCTAAAGTCTCCCCCAGGCCTCTCCACATTCCCTGCCACTCAGTATTTACTGGTTTTGGGGCAGACTTCCTCAAAATATAATAAATACTAATAATAAGTGAAATGGTGAGCAGTACATTCACGGAGATTAATAACGTGATCAGGTGAGCATTGACAATCTGCATAAAGAATTCAAAGGAGAGGCTGGAAACCTGCTTAAAAATCCCCAATCCTGCAAAATTAGCAGCTCCCTCTGGAATGGTATGACACATAATATGCAGATGCCACACAGTTATTTCCATCCATGTTTTCAATTGACTATATATACCTATTGCTCCATAGAGCAAAGTGGTGAACTTAATTAAGGCCCAGTATGTTTTTAGCATTAAGAAAGAAGAAACAGTGGCATGCAGCCCCTTAAAAGGCAGTTTCAGTAGAGAAAGCATTTTTTTTCTTTTACTAGAAACAAGATAGCAAGGCTCCAAGTTTACAAATATCCTAGAGTATTGGCAGTCCGCCTGGACTTTTC
>NW_011198230.1:2725-3905 GCF_000146605.3 Meleagris gallopavo | reverse complement strand
CCCAGGGTTCTTCCCACTAATTGAAGAAACCAAGTAGCAGTCTAGAGTTCAGGGCACCAGAGCCTGTTTCCTAGCAGGTAATCCCATTAACCAGTAGTTCTGGAAGTAAATGCTGACTTTTAATGGTCTTTTGTTCCTGCATGAACAGCCAGGTGGGGTTGCCTTTTGTGTTTCAGAAGGCCAGGCAATGCTGCCACAAGTCAAAGTCATTTGTGTTAGCGTGAGAGGGAGCTGAGCACAGATGGCCATCAGCACACTTCCAATTAGTCAGCTGTAGTGTAACACCATAAATAAAGACAAAAATAAAGACAAAACCCCATCTGCAGGGCAAAATCGGGATTAAGTGAAAATCCAATCGCTTTTGGAGCCATTTCAACTTTTTCCCTTGATTTTTCCAGCTCCAGGAACGAGAAGATGCTCTCAGGGAGCGCGAGGCCTGTCTGGACAAACTGAAAGAGGTGGGTAACTTAAGGATGCTTCTTGCCTTAGGTGCCATTTAGCTTGGTGTTTGCTATCTGAAGCCATCGTGTGCTTGCCAGCTTTAATGCTTCTCTCTTTAAAGCACTTGAAATATGGAAATGGAAGTTTGTTGGATTGTTTGAATACTGAAATTGTAGTTGTTTCTAAAATGCTCTGGTTCATCATGTTTGAAATGTGATATTTCTACAGCAGAAGGATGCAGAAGTGAAAAAAGCTTGAAACTTCACTGAGGGAGATCAGCAAATGTCGGGACGAGCTCAGAGAAGCAAATGAATCCTTAAGAAAACAGGCAAGAGGAATTATTTCCTACAGTCAGTAACTTTCCAAGTGTGAGTTAGCAGTGCTACTTGTCTGTACAGGCTGTTTGCAGAATTGATGGTTTGGTTTGTCCAAGGCAGGAATGGTGTGAATGCACGAAATTACTTTCGGCTCCTTGCTCGGGTACCTGAAGATTCGCCTCTCAGAACCTCTCCAGTACTTGTAAAGTGGAACTCACTTCTCTGACCCAAGAGCAGTGCCGATTTTCAGGGCAGACAAACCCGAAGCACTTGGAGAGATGGTGGAGAGCAAGTGCTTGATGAGGGAATAGAATGCAGCCTTGCTGAACTGCTCAGCTGGTTCTATTCCGTAACAAGTGGGATGTGTGCATCTGCTGCCATGGTCACTCAGCAGTTTCAGTTGTGGTCAGGAGTGCTGATGA
>NW_011198230.1:0-688 GCF_000146605.3 Meleagris gallopavo | reverse complement strand
ATAAGGATACCTGTGAAGTGGCACAGCAGACGACACCTCTCATGCAGGAAGAAGCGAGGGCAGCATCCAAAGGGGATAAGGTAAGAAGTGGGCAAGGTGCAGCATTCACTCACAAGCCATTCAGCAGTGGAGCATTCTCTGTACACCTGTAGAACTAAGAAAACGTAGCTGCTGCTTTCATTCTAATAGTTGCTGAGTTCCAGAAAGAATCGAGGGGGGCAGCAGGCAGTACATTTGAATTTTATATTGTGCGTGTGTCTCCTTTTTATTTGCCTGCTGTGTCGCCCCGGATACGAGGCCCAGCAGAGCAGGCACGGCCTGTTCCACATTGCTGTTTCCTCAGAGATCATGTCTTCCACGGGGTGGCTTCTGTCCCGAGCTTTGTCTCACCACCCATTAAATGGTGCACGGTCTGTCAGAACTCATGTGCTCTGGCTGCACGTCCGTCTGCTGCTGCTTTGGTTTAGAGGATCATGGAGCTGAAAGCTGAAATAGCTGACGGTGTGAATGTATTGCAGCTCCCACCCAACTCTGAAGTTTATGGGCTCCTGACTGTCCTTATGGATTGGATCTCAGACGAGCACCTCAGCAAAGTCAAGGGACAAGAAGAAAGAGAGGACGGTCAGAAACCTCAGTGCAGCGGGAGAACCTACATCCAGGAGAGGTGTTGAAGGTGAGGGGACGTGAG
>NW_011198229.1:0-1258 GCF_000146605.3 Meleagris gallopavo | reverse complement strand
TGGAAGACATGATCTCTGAGGAAACAGCAATGTGGAACAGGCCGTGCCTGCTCTGCTGGGCCTCGTATCCGGGGCGACACAGCAGGCAAATAAAAAGGAGACACACGCACAGTATAAAATTCAAATGTACTGCCTGCTGCCCCCTCGATTCTTTCTGGAACTCAGCAACTATTAGAATGAAAGCAGCAGCTACGTTTCTTAGTTCTACAGGTGTACAGAGAATGCTCCACTGCTGAATGGCTTGTGAGTGAATGCTGCACCTTGCCCACTTCTTACCTTATCCCCTTTGGATGCTGCCCTCGCTTCTTCCTGCATGAGAGCTGTCGTCTGCTGTGCCACTTCACAGGTATCCTTATACATCTCTGCCATGATAAACTGATGTTTCCACTACAACAAGAAAGGACAAAAAAGGAATTCCATTTTACTTGTTCCCTACAAAGGAAGCACGCACAGATAAGAAAAAACCTTACTTCCAGATAGCTGAAACGAGCTTCTCCTGCCCTTATTTGTTCATTCAAGCACTTCTTCTGAACAACCTCATCATTTAACTGAAAGAATTGAAAAATACTCAAATATCAGTGAATGGAAAACACTTTTCTTTGAAAACAACACTCTGAAATCCTTTGACGGAGTTCCTGAGCAGCAAAGAGATTTAATAAACAGCTGTTCTATTCTTTCTCTTCTTTTCATAAAGAAGTGACATGAAAGAACACACTCCAAAAATGCCTAAAGAATTCAGAAACAGAGAGGGTGAGAGTAATTTTACACAATCACACCATTACTGTTTTGGGCAAACCAAACCATCAATTCTGCAAACATCCTGTACAGACAAGTAGCACTGCTAACTCACACTAGGAAAGCTACTGACTGTAGGAAATAATTCCTCTTGCCTGTTTTCTTAAGGATTCATTATCTTCTCTGAGGCCGTCCCGACATTTGCTGATCTCCCTCAGCGAAGTTTCAAGCTTTTTCACTTCTGCATCCTTCTGCTGTAGAAATATCACATTTCAGACATGATGAACCAGAGCATTTTAGAAACAACTGCAAGCTAAGTGGCATTTCAGTATTCAAACGATCCAACAAACTTCCATTTCCATATTTCAAGTGCTTTAAAGAGAGAAGCATTAAAGCTGGCAAGCACACGATGCCTGCAGATAGCAAACACCAAGCTAAATGGCACCTAAGGCAAGAAGCATCCTTAAGTTACCCCACCTCTTTCAGTTTGTCCAGACAGGCCTCTCGCTCCCTGAGAGCATCT
>NW_011198228.1:0-510 GCF_000146605.3 Meleagris gallopavo | reverse complement strand
GGTGCTGTAGGCTTTTGCTGACGGGCTTTTGTTGCCCTCCGCTCCCGCGCCGGCGGGCTGGCCGCGGGAGGCGTGAGCTTTTGTGTTTGGGGACAGCGTTCCGATATGCTGTTTTTGTAGTCCCTACTGAGTTTAGTGTCAATTTTGGCCTTTTTCTTCCTTGCCTCACTTCTTGATTCGCTCCTCTCCTTTTCCCTTTCTTCTCTCCACTGTCTCGTCTGGCTTTGCCTTCCATCACTGCAGCAGGCGCTTGTCTAATAGCCCACGTGTGCCTGCAAGGGACCGTGCCATGCTCTGGAGTGCCCACTGCCGGATCCCATCCCAGGTTCCCTGTGGGATCGCCCACTCGTTGTCAGTCTCCATTTTCACTCTCTTCTCAGTCTCTTGGGTTTACCCTGTTTCTCATCTTCCTTCCCAGCGTCCACCGACCTACTGTGGAGCTGCCGTACGCCCCAAGTAGTGCCCTGGGAATATGCTCCGGGTGTAGCTCACTCAGGAGGGCATCGAGCT
>NW_011198227.1:0-461 GCF_000146605.3 Meleagris gallopavo | reverse complement strand
CCTCGGTGAACTTCCCGAGGACGCCATGGGCCCACCTCTAAGCGTGTCCAGGTCCCTCTGGATAGCCGCCCCTTCCCTCTAACGTGTCACCTGCACCACTCAGCTTGGTATCGCCTGCAAACTTGATGAGGGTGCACACGATCCCACTGTCCACGCCGCCCATAGAGACGTTCAATGGCACCGGTCCCATCACCAGTCCCAGCACCCATCCCTGAGGAAGCCACTCCTCACCGCGCTCCGCTTGGACACTCAGCCGCTGACTGCAGCTCTGAGTGCCACCATCATCCAGCCACTTCCTCATCCAGCCCGTGCTCCATCCATCACTTGCTCTCCCCACACTCACTTGCTCTCAAACAACCGCCATGCCATCTTTCAGTATCTCCTGTTGCCATTCAGTTCCTCCATGCCGCTTTCACTGCGATTTGGCGCTTTTAAACACCTTCCAGGCTTCCTTCTGAAGT
>NW_011198226.1:0-719 GCF_000146605.3 Meleagris gallopavo | reverse complement strand
AAAAGAAGACTGAGAGGGGACCTGATCCAGGTTTATAAATATCTGAGGTGTGGCGGCCATAGCGGTGAGGCCAGGCTCTTTTCAGTGGTGCGTGGAGACAGGACAAGGGGAAACGGACATCAGCTGCAGCATAGGAAGTTTCGCACGAATGTGCGTAAGAACTTCTTCACGGTGAGGTGACGGAGCACTGGAACAGGCTGCCCAGGGAGGTTGTGGAGTCTCCTTCTCTGGAGATATTCAAGTCTCGCCTGGACGCCTACCTGTGCGACCTGGTGTAGGGAACCTGCTTTGGCAGGGGGTTGGTCTCGATGATCTCTAGAGGTCCCTTCCAACCCCTACAATTCTGTGATTCTGTGACTCTGTGACTGAGAGGAAGAGGAGGCAGCGGCTGCAGTGCGCGGCGTCACAGTGCAGCGTTCCGAGTGCCCCCAGCTCGGCGCTCCAAGTCTTTTGTGGTTGCACTCAATCAATAAGCGATCACAATTATGGATTCACAAAGATCCCATGAGCTGCTGCATGACTTCTGGTCCGGAGTAGCATCTCTGCAGATTGTTTTTTTAAATCAGGACACATTATGCCTGTTGTGTTTGCCATACTGTGCTTAACAAAGTCACCCTCGGGAAATGGTTTTGATTTTCCTGCAGCCAGATTTGCTTTCACGTAACTAGCTTCTATAACAGAGTCCATCTGACTTTTTAAAATTATTTTGTTGAGGCCCA
>NW_011198225.1:0-462 GCF_000146605.3 Meleagris gallopavo | reverse complement strand
GAGGTCCCTTCCAACCCCTACAATTCTGTGATTCTGTGACACTGTGACTGAGAGGAAGAGGAGGCAGCGGCTGCAGTGCGCGGCGTCACAGGGCAGCGTTCCGAGTGCCCCCAGCTCGGCGCTCCAAGTCTTTTGTGGTTGCACTCAATCAATAAGCGATCACAATTATGGATTCACAAAGATTCCATGAGCTGCTGCATGACTTCTGGTCCAGAGTAGCATCTCTGCAGATTGTTTTTTTAAATCAGGACACATTATGCCTGTTGTGTTTGCCATACTGTGCTTAACAAAGTCACCCTCGGGAAATGGTTTTGATTTTCCTGCAGCCAGATTTGCTTTCACGTAACTAGCTTCTATAACAGAGTCCATCTGACTTTTTAAATTATTTTGTTGAGGCCCAGGGTCACTGTGCACGTGGGACACAGGCTGTGGCTGCTGCCCCCAGGGGACCCACATCCCGCC
>NW_011198224.1:0-491 GCF_000146605.3 Meleagris gallopavo | reverse complement strand
AACTAGCTTCTATAACAGAGTCCATCTGACTTTTTAAATATTTTGTTGAGGCCCAGGGTCACTGTGCACGTGGGACACAGGCTGTGGCTGCTGCCCCCAGGGGACCCACATCCCGCCCTGGGCTGCTGACCAGCCCCTCCTCCCTGGCCCAAAGTCCTGGGGCACAAACCCTGCAGGACGGGCTTCTCCTCGGCCAGTGACACCTTCTGACATCCTCTGCTGACCAACAGAGTCCTCTGAAGACCAGTGGAGACCTGATGATCTCTGACATCCTCCAGTGATCAACAAAGCCCTCAGCAAAGCCAGCTCTGTGCGTCTGTGTCCTTGTCCCCGCGCTCAGCAGGCTACCATTCCTCCCTGGTCAGCAGGGCTGTGTGCCCGTCATTGCTGTGATGAACAAACTGCTGCTTCACAAAGATCTCGGCCTGAGCAGAAATTTCTGCTTTGGAGTCGCGCTGCTACCAAGACAGAAGGCGATAACTGCACGCAGC
>NW_011198223.1:0-407 GCF_000146605.3 Meleagris gallopavo | reverse complement strand
GGGGCTTCTCCTCGGCCAGTGACACCTTCTGACCATCCTCTGCTGACCAACAGAGTCCTCTGAAGACCAGTGGAGACCTGATGATCTCTGACATCCTCCAGTGATCAACAAAGCCCTCAGCAAAGCCAGCTCTGTGCGTCTGTGTCCTTGTCCCCGCGCTCAGCAGGCTACCATTCCTCCCTGGTCAGCAGGGCTGTGTGCCCGTCATTGCTGTGATGAACAAACTGCTGCTTCACAAAGATCTCGGCCTGAGCAGAAATTTCTGCTTTGGAGTCGCGCTGCTACCAAGACAGAAGGCGATAACTGCACGCAGCAGTCTCCTGCTCGTAACATCCTTGCTGCTTCACTCTGGGTGCCGTCACTGAGCAGCATCTCATAGAAGTCCTTCCCTGGGCAGCTGGCTGCCT
>NW_011198222.1:0-535 GCF_000146605.3 Meleagris gallopavo | reverse complement strand
GACATCCTCTGCTGACCAACAGAGTCCTCTGAAGACCAGTGGAGACCTGATGATCTCTGACATCCTCCAGTGATCACAAAGCCCTCAGCAAAGCCAGCTCTGTGCGTCTGTGTCCCTTGTCCCCGCGCTCAGCAGGCTGCCATTCCTCCCTGGTCAGCAGGGCTGTGTGCCCGTCATTGCCGTGATGAACAAACGGCTGCTTCACAAAGATCTCGGCCTGAGCAGAAATTTCTGCTTTGGAGTCGCGCTGCTACCAAGACAGAAGGCGATAACTGCACGCAGCAGTCTCCTGCTCGTAACATCCTTGCTGCTTCATTCTGGGTGCCGTCAGTGAGCAGCATCTCATAGAAGTTCTTCCCTGGGCAGCTGGCTGCCTTAGTTGGAGCCCTGATGGCAATGACGTGACGATGGCAGGCTTAGTTTTGCTGCTTTCTCCTCGTCAGAATACTCTGACTTTTGAAGGAAGCAGCTTCTTGGGTTTTTGGTTTGTTTCTTTTCTTTAAATTGTATTTAATTCATTTGGAATGTCTCCATT
>NW_011198221.1:0-537 GCF_000146605.3 Meleagris gallopavo | reverse complement strand
CCCTCAGCAAAGCCAGCTCTGTGCGTCTGTGTCCTTGTCCCCGCGCTCAGCAGGCTGCCATTCCTCCCTGGTCAGCAGGGCTGTGTGCCCGTCATTGCCGTGATGAACAAACGGCTGCTTCACAAAGATCTCGGCCTGAGCAGAAATTTCTGCTTTGGAGTCGCGCTGCTACCAAGACAGAAGGCGATAACTGCACGCAGCAGTCTCCTGCTCGTAACATCCTTGCTGCTTCATTCTGGGTGCCGTCACTGAGCAGCATCTCATAGAAGTTCTTCCCTGGGCAGCTGGCTGCCTTAGTTGGAGCCCTGATGGCAATGACGTGACGATGGCAGGCTTAGTTTTGCTGCTTTCTCCTCGTCAGAATCCTCTGACTTTTGAAGGAAGCAGCTTCTTTGGGTTTTTTGTTTGTTTCTTTTCTTTAAATTGTATTTAATTCATTTGGAATGTCTCCATTCCGTATAGCTATAATGTCTTGAATATTATCTTTCGTAGTGCTGAGAATTGTTTTAGAAAAGTTATACTTAGCTAAGAAGGTGT
>NW_011198220.1:0-889 GCF_000146605.3 Meleagris gallopavo | reverse complement strand
GGTTAGTCAATACCAGAGGATCTATCAATCGTGGTGGTCCAACCCAGTCCAGCTCCCTACATACCGTGGAGGGAGATAAAGTCCCTGTTGTACATGTAAAGAATATGTTGGGAAAGGCAGTTTGGGTTATTCCAGCCTCTGAGAAGGACAAACCTCTTCGTGGAACTGTTTTTGCCCAGGGACCTGGGTCCACTTGGTGGGTGATGCAGGAAAACGGGGATGTTCAATGTGTACCGCAAGGGAACTTGATGTTGAGGGAGTGCAGTCAGTAATTCCTAGTGCGTGTGTTTATATTTTGTTTGTATATATTAAGCATGATGTAGTGATGTGGAATAAGGGTGGAATGTCATGGTTTCATGATTTTTTCTATTATCGGTATTCCACATCATAACATCATGCAATGCACTGGGGTTTGGACTGCTGATGCTCAAGTTCCGGGTGCCTGTCCAGAGGAGAAGAGCAGCTACGTTTCCCCAGGGGGCTTTGCGGTCAACGAGGAGATATAACTCCCGGCAAGGTCACCTGATGCTCTCTTCTTTGCCTGCGCTGCTTCGCTTGCGCTTCTTTGCCTGCGCTGCTTCGCTTGCGCTTCTCTGCCTGCGCTTCTCGCCTGCGCTTCTCTGCCTGCGCTTCTCATCTCAGCGTTGTGGTAAGGCCGATCCACTATCAATTTCACATTCTCTCTCCTTATAAAATTCTGTTGATACCATATTTAGTAAATTACTTTGTTTTACCTCAGATTGTTGCCACTGTTTTCAATTATTTCGGGGTCCCTTATTTTCTTTTTTTCCCGGGGGCGCGGATCCGCGGATCCCTCCGCCCTTCTAGTCACGGAACCGGGCCGAACCGGCCCGTAAACCGTTGACATTCTTGGTGGAGAATGCGGGCA
>NW_011198219.1:0-528 GCF_000146605.3 Meleagris gallopavo | reverse complement strand
GCCTGCGCTGCTTCGCTTGCGTCTTCTTTGCCTGCGCTGCTTCGCTTGCGCTTCTCTGCCTGCGCTTCTCGCCTGCGCTTCTCTGCCTGCGCTTCTCATCTCAGCGTTGTGGTAAGGCCGATCCACTATCAATTTCACATTCTCTCTCCTTATAAAATTCTGTTGATACCATATTTAGTAAATTACTTTGTTTTACCTCAGATTGTTGCCACTGTTTTCAATTATTTCGGGGTCCCTTATTTCTTTTTTTTTCCCGGGGGCGCGGATCCGCGGATCCCTCCGCCCTTCTAGTCACGGAACCGGGCCGAACCGGCCCGTAAACCGTTGACATTCTTGGTGGAGAATGCGGGCAACAGTTGCTTTTTAGCTTTTTGAACAAATCTCTCTCTCCGCTCTCAGACAGCTTCATTGGGAAAGTTTATCTGTTTCACCAGTACTGTCTGAAAGCGTGACCTTGAAAAGTCCAGGCGGACGGCCAATACTCTAGGATATTTGTAAACTTTGAGCCTTGCTATCTTGTTTCTGTAA
>NW_011198218.1:0-974 GCF_000146605.3 Meleagris gallopavo | reverse complement strand
TTTCACACTCTCTCTCCTTATAAAATTCTGTTGATACCATATTTAGTAAATTTACTTTGTTTTACCTCAGATTGTTGCCACTGTTTTCAATTATTTCGGGGTCCCTTATTTCTTTTTTTTCCCGGGGGTCGCGGATCCGCGGATCCCTCCGCCCTTCTAGTCACGGAACCGGGCCGAACCAGCCCGTAAACCGTTGACATTCTTGGTGGAGAATGCGGGCAACAGTTGCTTTTTAGCTTTTTTGAACAAATCTCTCTCTCCGCTCTCAGACAGCTTCATTGGGAAAGTTTATCTGTTTCACCAGTACTGTCTGAAAGCGTGACCTTGAAAAGTCCAGGCGGACGGCCAATACTCTAGGATATTTGTAAACTTTGAGCCTTGCTATCTTGTTTCTGTAAAAGAAAAAAAAAGAGAAAAAAATTGCTTTCTCTACTGAAACTGCCTTTTAAGGGGCTGCATGCCACTGTCTCTTCTTTCTTAATGCTAAAAAACATACTGGGCCTTAATTAAGTTCACCACTTTGCTCTATGGAGCAATAGGTATATATAGCCAATTGAAAACATGGATGGAAATAACTATGTGGCATCTGCATATTATGTGGCATACCATTCCAGAGGGAGCTGCTAATTTTACAGGGTTGGGGATTTTTAAGCAGGTTTCCAGCCTCTCCTTTGAATTCTTTATGCGGATTTTCAATGCTCACCTGATCACGTTATTAATCTCCGTGAAATGTACTGCTCACCATTTCACTTATTATTAGTATTTATTATATTTTGAGGAAGTCTGCCCCAAAAACCAGTAAATACTGAGTGGCAGGGGAATGTGGAGAGGCTGGGGGAGACTTTTAGAGAGATGGAAATCTTCGGTGTCATGGAACTTTTACTCCAGAACACCTGAAAGACCCTGAAAATTTAAACAGATATTTGAGACAGGAATGTCGCGGCTCAGGAAGATCTGAGGAGGCCCAAATTATT
>NW_011198217.1:0-740 GCF_000146605.3 Meleagris gallopavo | reverse complement strand
TCTGTATATCCATTGATTAAACAATTGGCGAGCCAGGCAATTGTTTAATGTAAATCCACTTTACATCATTTTCTCTTTTTATGGGGTTTCTGTGAATGGGTCAAGGGGGAGAACACCATTCCCCTAGTTAAAATGATCCCCGGGCAGATCCCAGGGTTTCTGGGATCTCCTTCTTATCAACTGGCAACTATAATTGAGAAATGGGGTCCCCTGCGTACTTTGGGGAGTATTTCCCCAGTACGCTTAACAGAATACTTTCAGGGACTGGACAAAGATGTCTTAACTACGAAGGAAAGGCAATTAGCTGCATCCACAGTGGCATGGCCACTCTGAATGCTTGAAATCAAGCAGAGACAAGATCAGGTAATTTAGAAAATGAAAATCAGCTCCTAAAAGCTCGGATTGACAAATTGGAGCAAGAACTTAATGTATTGATGGGAAAAAACCAGTTTTACAGTCCCTAGGCCAGGTCCGTAGTATTTCAATAGACGACAGTCATATCTCTGAAGTAGCGGACCTGGTTCAAGAGGAAAACGGGAGTTCCAAATCAGACCTAGAGGTTCCAGTCATGGCGGATCCCCTGCAACTCCGTCCTATTATAACTCAAAAAACGAAAAAGGTGCAAGATAGACCAGCAGGGGTGCCCCCTGACCGATGGCCCCCTGCCGAAACGTATTTGCATGTGACAGCCAGACCATACACTCCTACTAATGGACCTGGTGCAGCGATTTTGGCAGAGG
>NW_011198216.1:0-1241 GCF_000146605.3 Meleagris gallopavo | reverse complement strand
TGAGCAGTGGCCACAAATCCAAGTGCAGGGTCAGTAGCTGGGATGAGGGAACAGCCACCACCAAAACATGCTAGGGGATGAAAGGACTGAGCGTAGTCCTGCTCCATAAGGCCTGGGAGTACTGGTGGGTGGGAGCTGGACACAAGCCAGCAGTGGGCCCTTCCTGCCCAGAAAGCCAACCGTATCCTGGGCTGCATCCAAAGATGCGCAGTCAGCGGGCGAAGGGAGGAGATCCCCATCCCTCTGCTCTGCGCTGGTGAGGCCTCACCTGCAGTGCTGCGTCCAGATGTGGAGTCCTCAGTGCAGGGAGACATGGAGCTGTGCGAGTGCATCCAGGGTACAGCCACAAACACGAACCCAAGGATGGAACCCCTCTCCTGTAAGCAAGGAGAGCTGGGCTGTTCAGCCGCCTGGAGAAGTGAAGGCTCCAAGGGAACCTGGTAACAGCCTTTCAATACCTAAAGGAAAGAACAAGGGAAAATGGAGGTGAAATCTAAGGAAAATGTCTTGTACAGTGAGGGTGCTGAGGCAGTGGCACAGGTTGCCAGAGACATGGTGGATGTGCTGGCCCTTTCAAGGTGAGCCTGGCTCAGACTCTGAGCAACTTGATCTAGCTGTGGATGGTCAGCATGCGGGAGTCAGATCACATCGCAAACCTACCTGCATACAAGCAGCGCACCAACATGGGGTGCATGATGTTCATTACCTGCTGGACAGATCTCACACCACTGACTGAAGGAGCCCAGGCAATCCTTCAACTCCATCAGGCTGCAAAATGAAATCAGAAGAGACGCAGAACATCATTTAAAACACAACAAGGATGCACACAATGCCCTTAAAAAACACCCACCGCATGGATGCAATTAGCACATAGCCCTATGAATTACAGCCATCCAGCTTGAGATCCTCCAGAAAAGCAGAGCTCACAGATCTGAAATCAAGCAGGAATCACTCACCCCATTCTAAGGGCTCACCCCACACCCCAAAGGAAGCAGTCTCCAGATTCAGATGCTGCTCTTACACCTACCAGCCCTTCAGCGCACTTGCGATCCCCCCAAAAAGAGAAGATCACAGCCCTGAAAGAAAAAAAGAAACCACTTACCCCATTCCAAGGACCTATACTCCTCCACACTCTCAAGTGAAGGAAGCAGCTTCCAGGTCCAAATACCTACCAGCCCTTAAGTACGCTCAGGGTTCCCTGCTAAAAAGAGAGAGAGCAGCTCCACAATGGAGGAGAGAAA
>NW_011198215.1:0-662 GCF_000146605.3 Meleagris gallopavo | reverse complement strand
CCTAGGTGGACTCTTTTTCCTAATGAAGACTTTCCTTTCCTGGGGAGGAGGGAAAGGAGGAAATCAAACTGTTAGTTAGATTACTTGTTACAGAGAGCTAGAACCTTGTAGCAAACAACAGCTTTAAAAAGGACTAATTTTAAGTCATTTTCTCATCTTTATTGTGGTTTTTTAAAGGTTACAGGAATCTCTGGGACATAGGTCTATTCTCCATAAAAGATGAGTTCAGTTTTATGAACTAGCTGAAAGTGAAATGAAAGGATTGTTCTTCACTACTTTTGTGTTGTCTGAGTAGTCTAAGAGATGCATGATGCAAGCATTAAATGTCACACTGGTTGAGTCCATAATGCCTCAGATTAAAGGTTTTGAAATACAACCACCCCAATCACTAGTACATTACAAAAAGATATGTGGATAAGATTAAAACAAATTAGTGTTAGAAAGTCCAAATCAGCACTCACATTATCATTAAATTTCTAACTTCAATTTCTTGGAGAGCTTATTTATGATAAAGGAGATGCTAGGCCCAATTTTGGCTTCTTTTATATCAGTGAAATCATTTGTGAAATATTAGCTGTTTAAAGATAGTGAGAAAACTGACTCTTTGTACATTTCAACTTTTTAGTACTGACTTTTATCAAGACAATATTCTCTAACGTCAC
>NW_011198214.1:0-560 GCF_000146605.3 Meleagris gallopavo | reverse complement strand
CCCGTTTCCTCACAAATATGTGGCTCATTCTATCCGAAATACATTTCCTGTCCCCCCGAAAGGTGGCATTTTCTCCCCAGAAACACCAGCTTGCCCACTGACACATGACCTTCCCCCCCCAGGTAAGAAATTTTCTCCCAGCTCTACCAGTTCTCTTGAAATTCCACACATTTTCCACCAAAAATACTACTTCACATATCCAAATGGGACATAGACTACAAAAGCATGACAATTTCTCACACATATACCATTTTGATATGACCCATAGCTCGTTTTCTCTCAGAAATAACATTTCTGGCCCATAAATGGCTTTTTCTTTCAGAAATTCCAACTTTCCAGGCGCAAATAGATTATCTTTTCCCTTCAAAAGACTACGGAAAAGCGGTATTTACCCGGAAAAAAACGTCATCTATTTGGGAGAAATCTGGTATGTCTTGAAGAAAATGTCTCCGTAGGGAGAAGGCTGATATTTGCGAGGTGTAATGACAGATCTTCTGCAGGGGTAAGTTGTTTTTCTAGCTGAAAAGGTCTAATTTTTCGAATTAGAATGGTACTTCTGA
>NW_011198213.1:0-709 GCF_000146605.3 Meleagris gallopavo | reverse complement strand
TTTCCCTTACAAAAGACTACGGAAAGCGGTATTTCCCGGAAAAAACGTCATCTATTTGGGAGAAATCTGGTATGTCTTGAAGAAAATGTCTCCGTAGGGAGAAGGCTGATATTTGCGAGGTGTAATGACAGATCTTCTGCAGGGAAGTTGTTTTTCTAGCTGAAAAGGTCTAATTTTTTCGAATTAGAATGGTACTTCTGACGGTAATGTGATATTGCTGATTTAAGTGATATTGGTGATTGTAAGGTAGAGGTCATCACACGGAAGCGCGCACGGAAACGTTCTGCCAGACTACAACAAGTGCAATGCACTTCGGACGCAGCACAGCGTGCGGGATTCTGCCACTGCACATGGCGGCTAAAGTTCCAGTTTAAAGCCGCTGAGAAATCGGTGTAGCGCTACATCGCGAATGCCGCGTTCTAGCCCTGAGAGCGAAGGCGTGCTATTCCGAAGCCGAGAAGGTGCGAATTCAGCCTGCTGCACTACCTCCGAGCGGGGGTTTTTCTCCGCCGTCCAGAAAGGATCGCTCCCCACTTTCTGTCACGCTCTCCCTGAGAGCACAACATCTGTCGCTCCTCCAGTTTCCAGGTGCCTTATTAGAGAGGCTTTTCCCTTCCACTCTTTTCCTCTCTGAATGCACAAGTGTAGCAATGCAGAACCACACTAAGACCAATTGTCGCTCGAAATAAAGGCAGAGACACAACAGTCT
>NW_011198212.1:0-529 GCF_000146605.3 Meleagris gallopavo | reverse complement strand
ACACTAAGACCAATTGTCGCTCGAATAAAGGCAGAGACACAACAGTCTTCCTGCGGAGAAGCCCCCGTTCGGAGGTAATGCAGCAGGCTGAATTCGCACCTTCTCGGCTTCGGAATAGCACGCCTTCGCTCTCAGGGCTAGAAAGCGGCATTCGCGATGTAGCGCTACACCGATTTCTCAGCGGCTTTAAACTGGAACTTTAGTCGCTACGTGCAGTGGCAGAATCCCGCACGCTGTGCTGCGTCCGAAGTGCGTAGCACTTGTTGTAGTCTGGCAATACGTTTCCGTGTGCGCTTCTGATGACCTCTACCTTACAATCACCAATATCAATTGAATCAGCAATATCACATTACCATGCAGAAGTAACAGATTTAAGTCAAAAAAATTACAACTTTTCAACTAGAATCGACTCCATTACATTCCTCATTATGACGCTTACTCCCAGACTTTGGGGCATTTTATTGCAGAACCACCACCTGTGTCAAAAGTAGATGGCAGTTTCCCTCAGAAACACCCGTTTCCTCACAAA
>NW_011198211.1:0-506 GCF_000146605.3 Meleagris gallopavo | reverse complement strand
GGGGCCTTATCCAGAGTACCATGTCTACTGCCAGCTGCACTGCGCTGATATCATTTGTTTGTTCTTGAAAGCTCACCAGGACCTGCCCAGAAATTCTCTTGCAGACACGGCCCCCAAAGTAAAGCTGTGCCTCCAAGCTTCTGGGAGGCTGAAGTCAGGGAATTATCCTGTAAGTCCAGATCGAGTCACACCTGGATAACCCGTGGTGTGAAACAGATCCCCGCTGGGTTGTGGTTTGCAGCCGTAGGGAAGTATTGATGCTTACTAAACTGAAAGGCTGAGTATAAATTAAAATGAAAATCGCAGCAGCGTTAGGAGGAAGACGCCCTTCGGATTCCGTCTGCTCATCTCTGAAAGTGGGTTTTCCTCTCAGTTGACCTAATAGCAGTTTCTTCTGAAGCTACTGTTTAGTTCTCCAGGTTAAGAAAGAATTAAGCATGCATTAACGTGAAGGAGGTTGCAACAAGTGCTACTGCTGGTGTGCCGAGCAGCTTTTCTCTTGCGGG
>NW_011198210.1:0-1307 GCF_000146605.3 Meleagris gallopavo | reverse complement strand
CAGGATATAGCAATAGTTGATGGGAAAACATTATCAGTAGCCGAATCAGGGGCGTTAGATAAATCCTGGTCTGCTCAGGCTTGTGAATTATACGCCTGTCTATGGTTTTATATTTTTGTTTTTGGTTTGGTTCTCAGTATTCCGCATCAAAACCTCATGTAGTGTACTGGGAGTTAAAGTGTTAATGCTCCAATTCCAGGCACCTATCCCTATACATTACAGAAGCCATGGGATCTGGCCCTTCCGGGTGGGGCGGTCTCTTACTGCCTGGCAGTGGGTGCTGGAGGGTGCTTTCCTGGCCGTTCCAAGCTTTTCAGGTTTGAATCGGGGTCGGGAACTCTCCCTCTCTCCTGTTTTATTTGATTTATTAGTCTCAATTTCAATCAGATTGTATTATATTGTGTTATCTTGCATTCCGATATCATAATTAGTAAAATAAGTTTTCCTCCATAGATTTTTGCCGCTGTTTTTTTGTTTTCCTCCCTTCCTTCCCATTTTGTGGGCTGGGGAGGGGAGGGCAGGGGCCTACCGCCCCCCTGTCACGGGTGTAGATTGATCTCGTTAACTCCGTGACACTGATTGAGAATTGTCAGTCTGCCTTTAACACAAACTGGGAAAAACAAGGTTGTAGTCCCAGAAGTTACAGAAATCTTGAATAAGATAATTAGGAGTGTGAGTATCAGGGATACCTGGCAGAGCCAAAGATGCAGCCCTAAATAGATGTTAAGTTAAAAGCAAGAGTTATCCCAGTCAGGGTAAAGCAGTGCCCTTTGGGGATATGTGACTGTAGACGGATAAAAGAAATAATAGATAATTTTTGGATTTTGGATTACTAATTGAATATGAATCCAAATACAGTACTCCAAACCTGCCAACGAAAAAGAATTGGAAAGCAAGTGCTATAGTTTGGAACAAGATTTGAGGGCAAGTAATAGAATTGTTGAATGCATACACTCAGTGGTGGCAAATCCATACACTTTACTAACCAAGTTAAGGAATGAATCACAGAATCACAGAATTGTAGGGGTTGGAAGGGACCTCTAGAGATCATCGAGACCAACCCCCCTGCCAAAGCAGGTTCCCTACACCAGGTCGCACAGGTAGGCGTCCAGGCGAGACTTGAATATCTCCAGAGAAGGAGACTCCACAACCTCCCTGGGCAGCCTGTTCCAGTGCTCCGTCACCCTCACCGTAAAGAAGTTCTTAAGCACATTCGTGCGAAACTTCCTATGCTGCAGCTTATGTCCGTTTCCCCTTGTCCTGTCTCCACGTACCACTGAAAAGAGACTGGTCTCACCACTATGGCC
>NW_011198209.1:0-581 GCF_000146605.3 Meleagris gallopavo | reverse complement strand
CAATGGGCTGCACAGGGAGGTGGTTGAGTCACCATCCCTGGCTGTGCTTAAAGCCCTTTGGATGTGGTGCTCAGGACATGGTTTAGCAGAGGGGCTGTTAGAGTTAGGGTAGGATGGTTGGTCGTGCTTGGACTCGATGATCTTTAAGGCTTTTCCAAGCTGAGTGATTCTCTGATTCTATGATTCTATTCTGTGATCCATAGTAGACCTGTGAAAACAGTGAAGTCATCTTCACTTCCTTTGTTTTTCTTCCAAAGAAGCCCTGAAATGTTCTGTTCTGTTTCAGATGTCATGCTGTGTCACACCAACGTAACTCCATTCTAAAATCTGCTTTGTAGGATCCCTGAAATGAAAGGGCACCATTTTGAACACCTCCTGGACAGATTAACTGTGCTTATCTCTGATACACCTGCCTTTTCAGCAGCAGTTGCACATGGCTGGAGCTGTGCACAAACTTGCAGTACACCCTCCTCATTGCTGCAGAGCCTCAGGGCCCTTCTTCCCCTGATGGCTTTCTGCCCAAGATTCAGCTGTGAGCTCCTCATCCTGTGGCAGCTGAGAACAGGATTCTCTGCTCTCGA
>NW_011198208.1:0-704 GCF_000146605.3 Meleagris gallopavo | reverse complement strand
CAGGGTTCTCATCTCCTCTTTTGGGGGGATCCTAATTCCTTTGAAGGGTTGGTAGCTGTAAGAACAGCATCTGAACCTGGAAATGGCTTCCTTTGGGGTGTGGGGTGAGCACTTAGAAAGGGTTGAGAGATTCTTGCTTGATTTCAGAGCTGTGAACTCTGCTTTTCTGGGGGATCTCAAGCTGGGTTAGAGTAGCTGTTTTAGCTATGTGTGTTGTTTCCTTTTCAGTGGTTCTCAGCTCATAATCTCCCATCTGGGCTTCAAATATATATTATTTTTTTTATTTCTATGTTTTCCCATTTCATGGCTGTAATTAATAGTGTGTTGTGTTTATTGCATCTATGCAGTGTTTTTTAAGGGCATTCTGTGCATCTTTGTACTGTTTTCAATTACGTTCTGTGTCTCTTCTGATTTCATTTTGCAGCATGATGGGGTTTAAGGATTACCTGGGCTCCTCCAATCAGCGGTGTGAGATCTGTGTGGCAGGTAACGAACACCATGAGCCCTATGTTGGTACACTGCTTGTATGCAGGTAGGTTTGCGATGCTGTCCGACTCCCCCATAGTGAACATCCACAGCTGGATCAGGTTGCTCAGAGTCTGAGCCAGCCTCGCCTTGAAAGAGGCAGCGCATCCACCACGTCTTTGGCAACCTGTTCCACTGCCTCACCGCCCACACTGTGGAAGACATTTCTTTAGATTTAA
>NW_011198207.1:0-615 GCF_000146605.3 Meleagris gallopavo | reverse complement strand
TAGTGTGTTGTGTTTATTGCATCTATGCAGTGTTTTTTAAGGGCATTCTGTGCATCTTTGTACTGTTTTCAATTACGTTCTGTGTGTCTTCTGATTTCATTTTGCAGCATGATGGGGTTTAAGGATTACCTGGGCTCCTCCAATCAGCGGTGTGAGATCTGTGTGGCAGGTAACGAACACCATGAGCCCTATGTTGGTACACTGCTTGTATGCAGGTAGGTTTGCGATGCTGTCCGACTCCCCCATAGTGAACATCCACAGCTGGATCAGGTTGCTCAGAGTCTGAGCCAGCCTCGCCTTCAAAGAGGCAGCGCATCCACCACGTCTTTGGCAACCTGTTCCACTGCCTCACCGCCCACACTGTGGAAGACATTTTCTTTAGATTTAATCTCAATTTTCCGTTGTTCTTTCCTTTAGCTATTGAAAGGCTGTTACCAGGTCTCCTTGGAGCCTTCCCTTTTTCAGGCTGACCAGCCCAGCTCTCCCTTCTTATAGCAGAGGTGTTCCATCCTTTGGTTCACGTTTGTGGCTGTACTCTAGATGTGCTCCCACTGCTCCATGTGTCCCTGCACTGAGGACCCCATGTCTGGGTGCAGCACTGCAGGTGAGGCCTGA
>NW_011198206.1:0-590 GCF_000146605.3 Meleagris gallopavo | reverse complement strand
GGCCTCCTTGGGCACCTGGGCGCGGTGCTGCAGCGCTGTGCTGTTGCCTGGGGTTGTTGTGAGCAAAGAGCAGCAGCCAGCACTTGGTCTTCTTGGGCCTCATCCTCATCCAGTTGCACTCGGCCCATCCAGCCAGCCATCCTGTCCCTCTGTAGGGCCCTCAAGCAGATCAATACTTCTTCCCCACTGGCCTCAGTCTGGAGCCCTCTGGAGCAGCGCTCGCATCTTCTACTCATCATTAGTACTTCGTGTTAGCAAGTCCTTATCATTAGCATGTGTGTATCGAATTACTAGAAGTTTAGTTAGGTCACTCCAAAAATAATGCCTGCCCTGTTTCCTTTGAAACTACTACAGACACAAAGAACGTA
Organism: Meleagris gallopavo; assembly: GCF_000146605.3. Classification (NCBI taxonomy): domain Eukaryota; kingdom Metazoa; phylum Chordata; class Aves; order Galliformes; family Phasianidae; genus Meleagris; species Meleagris gallopavo. The sequence continues at coordinate 222 of NW_011198206.1, read as the reverse complement.
ATAACACTGTTCAATAGAACAAATGCTGCGCCTCCAATCGCTCTTTTTCAACGTAGTTACAACAATTCCCCGAGCATTTTCATCAGCAGTGGTTGACTGTCTGCATGCCACGGTCGTAAAAACCTGCACCAGTGGGAGTAACCCACTGTCGCTGTCACCACTGCTGAAGCGCACAACCCAGCGCCTCGCTGTGCTCTCTGTTGGCAGAAGGGTGCAACCTGT
>NW_011198205.1:0-697 GCF_000146605.3 Meleagris gallopavo | reverse complement strand
AAAAATAATGCCTGCCCTGTTTCCTTTGAAACTACTACAGACACAAAGAACGTATAACACTGTTCAATAGAACAAATGCTGCGCCTCCAATCGCTCTTTTTTCAACGTAGTTACAACAATTCCCCGAGCATTTTCATCAGCAGTGGTTGACTGTCTGCATGCCACGGTCGTAAAAACCTGCACCAGTGGGAGTAACCCACTGTCGCTGTCACCACTGCTGAAGCGCACAACCCAGCGCCTCGCTGTGCTCTCTGTTGGCAGAAGGGTGCAACCTGTGTTGCCATCCCACCAACGTCCCCCTTGATGCCATGGGCCAGTATCATCACGTAGGAGGAAATAGCTCTGGAGCAGCCTTTTTAACACTGGGCACAGAAGTATGTATCTATTTTAGATACTGTGGCAAGTATTGCAAGGTGCACTATGCACACGTCTTTCAATATTGTTACAAACTCCTGAGCAGAAAAGCAGCACAGACACCACGAATAACGAGATGTTCGCCCATGTATGTATCTAGCTGAAAACCGCAGCAGTCCGCTGCCGGAAGGCGAGGGCTCCTTGTGGCAAGCGAGACGCGGACTCTGTTGCTGGTGCAGAACGAAGACCTGTATTGTAGGTGCTTCCAAGCTTTCCTAGCCCCGTAACAACCCCTTGGTAAAGGCGTTAGGAGCCAGGCGCCTCCTTTACGCCTGGCGCAAGT
>NW_011198204.1:0-515 GCF_000146605.3 Meleagris gallopavo | reverse complement strand
AGAAGTCCCGAAAGAGTAAGAGGTGAGCAAGATATCGTTACTATTGTTGATCGATCTCTGAAAATGAATGAAATTCGAAGTCTGAGAAAAGACTTTTCACGTCACCCAAATGAGCCTATTGCCACTTGGTTACTTCGATGTTGGGACAATGGGGCCAACAGTGTGTGGCTGGATAGTAGAGAAGCTCGCCAACTGGGTGGCATTGCTAGGGACTCAGCCATTGACAGAGGTATTAGTACATGCCAGAACCAGGCCTTTACCCTCTGGAAGCGGATGTTGTTAGCTGTAAAAGAAAGATACCCCTTCAAAGATGATCTGATGCCTGAGAAAAAGAAATGGGCTGATATGGAAGAAGGCATCTGTTATTTAAGAGAATATGCTGTGGTGGAAATGCTACATAGCCCCGATTTCATTCCTGACGAGCCAGACCAAGAGCGTGATCCCGAGAGAGTCAGGTGTACACCAAACATGTGGCGTACATTCAACAAAGACCGCACCAGAAAGGTACGCCAGCA
>NW_011198203.1:0-540 GCF_000146605.3 Meleagris gallopavo | reverse complement strand
CACAGAAGAATTTGGTATTATTCGCTCTCCTTTCGTGAAGACTTCTTCTGCTGTATCGCCCCACACAACGATATCATCAATGTACTGCAGGTGCTCAGGAGCACTGCCTTGTTCCAATACAGTTTGGATCAACCCATGGCAAATGGTCGGGCTGTGTTTCCACCCCTGGGGCAAACGGTTCCAAGTATACTGAACGCCCCTCCATGTGAAAGCAAACTGCGGCCTACATTCTTCAGCCAAAGGAATGGAAAAGAAGGCATTAGTAATGTCAATGGTGGCATACCATTTGGCTGCCTTTGACTCTAGTTCATATTGGAGCTCTAACATGTCCGGCACAGCAGCACTCAGTGGGGGTGTGACTTCATTCAGGCCACGGTAGTCCACCGTCAGTCTCCATTCTCCACTGGCTTTACGTACTGGCCATATGGGGCTGTTAAAGGGTGAGTGAGTTTTGCTGATCACTCCCTGATCCTCTAGTTGACGAATCAACTTATGAATGGGGAGCAAGGAATCCCTGTTGGTGCGGTACTGCCGTCTGTG
>NW_011198202.1:0-499 GCF_000146605.3 Meleagris gallopavo | reverse complement strand
AACGCCCCTCCATGTGAAAGCAAACTGCGGCCTACATTCTTCAGCCAAAGGAATGGAAAAGAAGGCATTAGCAATGTCAATGGTGGCATACCATTTGGCTGCCTTTGACTCTAGTTCATATTGGAGCTCTAACATGTCCGGCACAGCAGCACTCAGTGGGGGTGTGACTTCATTCAGGCCACGGTAGTCCACCGTCAGTCTCCATTCTCCACTGGCTTTACGTACTGGCCATATGGGGCTGTTAAAGGGTGAGTGAGTTTTGCTGATCACCCCCTGATCCTCTAGTTGATGAATCATCTTATGAATGGGGAGCAAGGAATCCCTGTTGGTGCGGTACTGCCGTCTGTGCACCGTTTTTGTGGCAATCGGTACCTGTTGCTCTTATACTTGCAGCAACCCCACAACAGACGGATCTTCTGATAGGCCAGGCAAACAGACAGCTGCTTAATGTTGTCTGTGTCCACAGCAGCTATCCCAAAGGCCCATCGATACCCCTTAG
>NW_011198201.1:0-462 GCF_000146605.3 Meleagris gallopavo | reverse complement strand
GAGACAAGATCAGGTAGTTTAGAAAATAGAAAATACAGCTCCTAAAAGACTCGGATTGACAAATTGGAGCAAGAACTTAATGTATTGATGGGAAAAAACCAGTTTTACAGTCTCTAGGCCAGGTCCGTAGTATTTCAATAGACGACAGTCATATCTCTGAAGTAGCGGACCTGGTTCAAGAGGAAAACGGGAGTTCCAAATCAGACCTAGAGGTTCCAGTCATGGCGGATCCCCTGCAACTCCGTCCTATTATAACTCAAAAAACGAAAAAAGGTAGCAAGATAGACCGGCAGGGGTGCCCCCTGACCAATGGCCCCCTGCCGAAACGTATTTGCATGTGACAGCCAGACCATACACTCCTACTAATGGACCTGGTGCAGCGATTTCGGCAGAGGCCGAGAGAGAGTATACCTGCATGGCTGCTCAGGTTATGGGATTCAGGAGCAGAAAGTGTTATGGTTA
>NW_011198200.1:0-528 GCF_000146605.3 Meleagris gallopavo | reverse complement strand
CCTAATGCTTGCTTATTCTTCCAACCTGAAATATTTCATACCTTTCAGAGCTAACCCCTGCTGAACTCCACAGTCTACCTGTAACTAATAACTACGTTTCTGAAGTTCACATTTATTTCCATTTTTCTCCTTTAGTTTTGTTTTCTAAGCCTTTCTGATATTTTCTGGCATGTTAAAATCCTTGTGAACCTGTGGAAGTCCAGACAGACTCAAAACAGAAACTTATGGATGAACAACAGATGTCACGTGCTGGCTTAACTCACTGCTTTGAAATGTTTCCTTAACAAGTGGAAAATATCAGCGCATCACTCAGACAACCCAACAAGTTTTGGGAATTACAAGTCACAAACTCTTAAAGAAATGAATGCATTCCAGTAACTTTTGAAAATCAGTGAGAAAAGCTAAACTGAGTGCTTCTAGAGATATTGTCTAAATGTTAATAATGACATCCCAAGCTGCAGAAGAGATTTAAAACAGGATGTGTACTCTTGAAATTGAATTGTCTTTCTATTAGATAGAAAGTGGTAG
>NW_011198199.1:0-723 GCF_000146605.3 Meleagris gallopavo | reverse complement strand
TGAAAATCAGTGAGAAAAGCTAAACTGAGTGCTTCTAGAGATATTGTCTAAATGTTAATAATGACATCCCAAGCTGCAGAAGAGATTTAAAACAGGATGTGTACTCTTGAAATTGAATTGTCTTTCTATTAGATAGAAAGTGGTAGAATTTGGAAGGATTGTGAAGATTTCTGTATAACTTTAGTAGGAGTAGATATAAAATGTGAGTTTTACCTAGGAGGGATCACTTGTGAAGTCATTTCTACTTTGCCTCAGGTACAGAAAATAATGAGAACAAGCTACCTAGAAGGGGAAGAAGTTCTTCCATGTTAGTCTGTGATATTTTCACAGTCCTTTATCAGAGGACTTCTAATGCCTTACAAGTAATTCAAGCTAATTGTACTCCACTGTGAGTCTGTCAAGCACTGTACCCACTGGTTCTCCTAGTAGTCCAAAAGACTGCTGAGAATCAAGCTGAATGTTGTATGCTCCTTGGAGCTGGGCTGAACCATAACCCCCAAACTGGAGCCAGCTGAAATGCTGTGCAAAATAGCATTAATAGGAGCTTTGCAATTCGCTTCAGGAGAGAGATTCTAGCAGCAGCAGCTTTAGTTTTCCCTTTCAGCAACTGTACTGCTCTGAAGCAAAAACAAGCGTAGTCTGCTGCTTTGTCTTAAACTTGTTGTGTGAACAGCTAAGGTCTGAAACTACCCTGATGTGATCAGACATCAGAAGGTTGCACAT
>NW_011198198.1:0-519 GCF_000146605.3 Meleagris gallopavo | reverse complement strand
TTCTCCTACTGTCTAACCTAAACCTCTCCTGTCTTAGTTAAAAGCCATTCCCCCGTATCCCATCACTATCCACCCTCATAAACAGACGTAAACGGAGGTCAGCTGCTACTCTCCCATTCTTTTGACCCCTTCAGTCCAACAGCAATGAATACTGGATTAATTTCCTTTATTTCTATGTAGGCAAGAAAATAAAAGAATATCTGATAGTACAGACCAAGAGATTTGAGCCTTTGCTTTTACACCTCCCGTAGCAGTGTCTCTATTTGTCCTCTCCTCCTCAGCAACACAGTGTTCTCCCTGACGCAGAATCACAGAATTGTAGGGGCTGGAAGGCACCTCTCGAGATGATCGAGTCCAAGCCCTGTGCCAAAGCAGGCTCCGTAGACCAGGTTGCACAGGTTGGCGTCCAGGCAGGTCTTGAACATCTCCAGACAAGGAGACTCCACAGCCTACCTTGGCAGGAGTTCCAGTGCCCTGTCACCCTCACCGTGAAGACGTTCTTCTGCACGTTTGTGCAGT
>NW_011198197.1:0-776 GCF_000146605.3 Meleagris gallopavo | reverse complement strand
TCGAGATGATCGAGTCCAAGCCCTGTGCCAAAGCAGGCTCCGTAGACCAGGTTGCACAGGTTGGCGTCCAGGCAGGTCTTGAACATCTCCAGACAAGGAGACTCCACAGCCTACCTTGGCAGGAGTTCCAGTGCCCTGTCACCCTCACCGTGAAGACGTTCTTCTGCACGTTTGTGCAGAACTTCCTATTTTGGCCGTTTCCCGTTGTCCTATCACCACGCACGGCTGGAAAGAGCTAGGCCTTGTCCTTTGCTTCCGTCACCTTAGATAGAGACATTGATCAGATCCCCTCTGCGTCTCTTTTCTCAAGGCTGAACAGGTCGCTCAGCCTTTCCTCATAAGAGAGGTGCTCCAGGACCTTTATCATCTTCACGGCCCTCGGCTGGACTCTTTCCAGGAGATCCCAACCTTTTTTTGTACCGGGGAGCCCAGAACCGGACGCAATCCTCCAGGTGAGGCCTGACCAGGGCAGAGAGGAGGGAGAGGATCACCTGCCTTGACCTGCTGGCCACGCTCCTTTGAATGCCCTGTAGGATCCCATTGGCCTTCTTGGCCACCAGGGCACCCTGCTGGCTCATGGCCAACCTGTTGTCCAGCTGGACCTCCAGGTTCTGCACCGCAGAGCTCCTCTCCAGCAGGTCGTGTCCCAACCTGTACTGATATACTTGCGGCTATTCCTTCCAAGGTGCAAGACTCGACGCTTGCTTTTGGAAAACCTCATCTGTTTTCTGAATCTTGCATTCCGCTGTCATACTTAGAAAAGTAGTATTTTCTCC
>NW_011198196.1:0-507 GCF_000146605.3 Meleagris gallopavo | reverse complement strand
GCAACTTGTCGTGTGGGCGTCCACACAGCGGCTTTCCATCTACGGTGTTTCCCTACAATACAACACGATCCATCTGTGAATAGGGCATATGTCTTCTCATTTTCGGGTTAGTTCATTATATGGTGGGGCCTCTTTAGCACGTGATATCTCTTCTGCTGGCGGTGTTCCAAACTTTTTGCCTTCAGGCCAGTCCATGATCACCTCTAGGATTCCTGGACGGTTGAGATTCCCCATCCGCGCTCGCTGCGTAATCAGCGCAATCCACTTACTCCAAGTGGCATCAGTAGCATGATGGGTGGAGGGACCCTTTCCCTTGAACATCCAGTTCAGCACTGGCAGTCGAGGTGCCAGAAGGAGCTGTGTTTCTGTACCGATTACTTCGGAAGCAGCCCGAACCCCCTCATACGCGGCTAAGATCTCCTTCTCAGTTGGAGTGTAGCACTCTTCAGACCCTCTGTACGCCCGACTCCAGAATCCCAGGGGTCGGCCTCGGGTCTCTCCTGAGGC
>NW_011198195.1:0-641 GCF_000146605.3 Meleagris gallopavo | reverse complement strand
AGCTCCCCTTCTCTGACTAAGAGAGTGAATCTGCTCTGGATCCTCTCCAGATCTTTGTCGACTGCAGCACGCACTGCAGACCTCGTGAGCACTCAGATGGTGGACTCTGTTGCAGCAGCACTTGTGCACGTCCATGTATCAGAAGGAGGGAAAAGGCAGCAAGCACTGCCAGCCTGCTGCCCGCAGGTGTACGCAGGACAGCCTCCTGCTGCTGCTGCAGGTGGAGCCTCCGCGGGGAGGGGAATGGATGCAACCCGGCTTCAGCCGGGGCCAGAAGCGGCAGCAGCAGCAGCATTCTTCTCGTGGTGCCTGCTTGCCTGTGCCCCAGAGAAAGCCCCCAGCTCTGTGGCAGGACAGGGCTGTGCTGAGGGCAGGATGTGACTCACTGGCGGCCGCCCAGAGAGGAGTCCTGCGCAGCCAGCAGGCGATGCTGTGAGAAAGCAGCACGACAGAGGGACCTCATAGTCTGGGCCAGCGCTACAGGAAACGCAAACGTTTTGGAGCCCAGATAGGACTTGCCTAGAATAAGGATGCAGAGGGAAGGTGAGGCCATTCCCACATTCTGGCATTCTAGGGTGCGGTTCAGGAAGCAGAGCACGTCTGTGTGCAGGTTCCCTACGGCTCTCTGCTGTGTGCATCCC
>NW_011198194.1:0-456 GCF_000146605.3 Meleagris gallopavo | reverse complement strand
CATTCTTCTCGTGGTGCCTGCTTGCCTGTGCCCCAGAGAAAGCCCCCAGCTCTGTGGCAGGACAGGGCTGTGCTGAGGGCAGGATGTGACTCACTGGCGGCCGCCCAGAGAGGAGTCCTGCGCAGCCAGCAGGCGATGCTGTGAGAAAGCAGCACGACAGAGGGACCTCATAGTCTGGGCCAGCGCTACAGGAAACGCAAACGTTTTGGAGCCCAGATAGGACTTGCCTAGAATAAGGATGCAGAGGGAAGGTGAGGCCATTCCCACATTCTGGCATTCTAGGGTGCGGTTCAGGAAGCAGAGCACGTCTGTGTGCAGGTTCCCTACGGCTCTCTGCTGTGTGCATCCCATCTGGCACAGCAGCGCCTTGTGCAGTGAGTCTGCCCACTGTCAGGGTGCACTGGGATTTGGCGAGGTCCTGCTCCATGCTGAATTTCCCCTCCTCGGACTCATTCT
>NW_011198193.1:0-587 GCF_000146605.3 Meleagris gallopavo | reverse complement strand
AGTACTTCTGAGGCCATTCTCATGCCATAAGAGGTGTGGCAGGGAAGCGGATCATCCCCTCACATCAACATCCTGCTTGGATCCATTCCTACTACTTATTCCTTCAACATCACAGCTCCTGGGTAACGTGTGCACAGGCTCATGCGTTTGTCAGCTGTACCTGAGTAGCCAGGCTTTGGGCCAAACGGTACACAGACATCCAACAGACTAACTTGGGATGGCTTAAAGCAGGCTGGGGAGTGCCGTCCCCTCTTGAAGGCTAGTCCAGGTTGAGATGCTGTGCTCAGAGGGGCTGCCTTGCCAGAGCAGTATTGCCAAGCTTAGCTGATACACCGTGGCATTCCCTGACCCTTCTGCTTGTGGGAAGCAGACAGTGTGACCGTCTGAATCATTACACAACTAGCCAAGGTGATGTGCTCCATTCTACAGCCTGGATCATCGTATGGCTCAGCTGCTTTGCATGTCGATCTTCCCCTGGCACAGCTCAGCCTGCTGTGGGCTGTTCCTGTTCAGCCAAGCTAACCCCTGCATCCTGCTGACACAGGAACTGCCTTCCAGTAGGAACAAAAGCTGGACTTACAGCAACT
>NW_011198192.1:0-524 GCF_000146605.3 Meleagris gallopavo | reverse complement strand
AGCCCCATACATTCCACCCCTTCACGGCGTGAACCAATGATTAGGTTGACTAAAAGGGTGAGCTTTCCCTAATACAGAGATCCGATACACCGTGACGCTTATACAATTTCATCGCCACACGTTGGTAAATTTCAAGATGAGTGACGATGGGTGAAAGTTGACATCCTTCTATGGGCCAGCGCTCGATGATGTTAGCGGAGGCATACGGTCATGAGGTGCAGATCCGTCCAATGTTCCATCAGTCCCATGCAGACCATCGCCGGGTGTTACACATGATCTGACAGTAACACTGGAACGTTTTGATGACATTTCATTCCTTCCGGGGATCCTGAAGGCTCAAAGACTCACGGGGAGAAATACAGATGTTTCAGAGGTAGCAAGAGGGGAAGGTCTGCCCTCCAGGGCAAAATACAGGCCGTGTTTCTATCCTGGGTCAACAGTTCCGCTTGTACAGGGGCACGTCCTGGCCACCTGTACCACATTTTCCGGCCGGATGGTTGCGGCTGCATCATAATATCAGGCAG
>NW_011198191.1:0-504 GCF_000146605.3 Meleagris gallopavo | reverse complement strand
CAATTTCATCGCCACACGTTGGTAAATTTCAAGATGAGTGACGATGGGTGAAAGTTGACATCCTTCTATGGGCCAGCGCTCGATGATGTTACCGGAGGCATACGGTCATGAGGTGCAGATCCGTCCAATGTTCCATCAGTCCCATGCAGACCATCGCCGGGTGTTACACATGATCTGACAGTAACACTGGAACGTTTTGATGACATTTCATTCCTTCCGGTGATCCTGAAGGCTCAAAGACTCACGGGGAGAAATACAGATGTTTCAGAGGTAGCAAGAGGGGAAGGTCTGCCCTCCAGGGCAAAATACAGGCCGTGTTTCTATCCTGGGTCAACAGTTCCGCTTGTACAGGGGCACGTCCTGGCCGCCTGTACCACATTTTCCGGCCGGATGGTTGCGGCTGCATCATAATATCAGGCAGCAAAGGAGGTGTCCTGATCTGCCATAGGGACATGATGGGAGTCCCTTAGCAATGAAAATCGGAGTGTTGACCACGCGCCAGTA
>NW_011198190.1:0-588 GCF_000146605.3 Meleagris gallopavo | reverse complement strand
ACATCCTTCTATGGGCCAGCGCTCGATGATGTTACCGGAGGCATACGGTCATGAGGTGCAGATCCGTCCAATGTTCCATCAGTCCCATGCAGACCATCGCCGGGTGTTACACATGATCTGACAGTAACACTGGAACGTTTTGATGACATTTCATTCCTTCCGGTGATCCTGAAGGCTCAAAGACTCACGGGGAGAAATACAGATGTTTCAGAGGTAGCAAGAGGGGAAGGTCTGCCCTCCAGGGCAAAATACAGGCCGTGTTTCTATCCTGGGTCAACAGTTCCGCTTGTACAGGGGCACGTCCTGGCTGCCTGTACCACATTTTCCGGCCGGATGGTTGCGGCTGCATCATAATATCAGGCAGCAAAGGAGGTGTCCTGATCTGCCATAGGGACATGATGGGAGTCCCTTTAGCAATGAAAATCGGAGTGTTGACCACCGCGCCAGTAGGCCACGTACCTATTACTGGAGGGACTCCTGAGCCTCCCACCTCCAACAATCTCCCCCAAGGTGCAAGTAGGCCACACCACTTGGATCCTACCTGCACCTTCCATGGCCATTTTATTCTGTGGTGCCAGGCTCTAACTT
>NW_011198189.1:0-1312 GCF_000146605.3 Meleagris gallopavo | reverse complement strand
AGCTCTCCTGCTCACAGTCCTACCTCAGAGAAATTTGGCTTCTTGTGATCGGTGCCTCTTTAGCATTTGGGTGCTTTGTATTCATTGTTGTGTCCTATGTGCAGATCTTCAGGGCCGTGCTGAGGATGCTCTCTGAGCAGGGACGGCACAAAGCCTTCTCCACGTGCCTCCCTCACCTGGCTGTGGTCTCCCTCTTTCTCAGCACTGCCTTTTTTGCTAATCTGAAGCCCCATTCATTCTCCTCCCCCTCTCTGGACCTGGTGGTGTCATTTCTGTACTCAGTGGTACCTCCAGCAGTGAACCCCCTCATCTACAGCATGAGGAACCAGGAGCTTAGGGATGCAGTGAGGAAAATGATGCCCTGCTCACATTTCAGCAGGCATAAACTTCTCACCTGTCTGTACAAATGACTCCCACTCTGTCCCATAACACACCTATAACATGTTTTTTTAATGTTTATATTAAGTAATTATATTAATAGGTACATTTTCCTTTGTGATACATCTATATATCTGTGTGTGTAATTATCATTAGTGGTTATTATGTTTCTGTACATGTGTTATGATTCCTTTCACTTCTAGTGAGGCATCACCCTGCTTTCTTTCTCCTGGAGCCCACACAAACTCTTGGTAACTGCTGACTTCCTAAATTAACTCTGCATTCCAGTTAGTTATTTCTCTTCTTGCTGTCAGACCCAGTCTGTTGCGTCACTCCAGCTCAGGTAATGATTCACCTCTGAATGCTTTGGTCATTTGCAGAACTCCAGACCATTCCAGTAACAGCTCTCTGGATCCCAAAGTGAAGGCTGCTAAGTTACAGATGCACACTTATCTACCAGGTGCCAGTTGTAAGCAAAGAAACAATCAAACTCCATAAACACAGAGTAGTTCTAAAGCAGGTGTGTTTAATCAGGGCTGTGCACACGCCGCATGCAGCGGAGATATTTCTGCCTAATTTCCATACCGGAAGGCAAGAAATGCCAGTACTTACAGAGCAGGCTGCTTACATATGCATTAGATGTCCAAAGCACAGGCTGCTTTATTACACTGAGTCCCAAAATGATTGATGTTGCCCTTTCTCCCCTCTCCCCACCGAGTCTCTGTTATTTTCCACATACACTCTTTGCGATGAAACTCATTGTGTTCTCTTCTTGAGCTTGGCTTAGGATGGAGGACACTTGGCTGGTTCTGGTTGGTCATCTCATCGAGCACAGCTCCGTTCAACAATCTGCTGCTGCTTTGTTAATTTGTGGTGTTGCTGTCTGAGCCCTGCTGCCTTGCATTCCAGAGATAGGACAGCTAGCGCTGTTATT
>NW_011198188.1:0-505 GCF_000146605.3 Meleagris gallopavo | reverse complement strand
ACACTGAGTCCCAACAATGATTGATGTTGCCCTTTCTCCCCTCTCCCCACCGACTCTCTGTTATTTTCCACATACACTCTTTGCGATGAAACTCATTGTGTTCTCTTCTTGAGCTTGGCTTAGGATGGAGGACACTTGGCTGGTTCTGGTTGGTCATCTCATCGAGCACAGCTCCGTTCAACAATCTGCTGCTGCTTTGTTAATTTGTGGTGTTCCTGTCTAAGCCTGCTGCCTTGCATTCCAGAGAGAGGACAGCTAGCGCAGTTATGTGGGAAAACGGGAGACCCGTTGCCTGCACTCAGTCTGTAGAAAAGCATCTGTTATTGGCAGCGAGAGCCTGGCTGAGCAAGGTCAAATCTGCAGCTGCCGATTCAGCACCCCATGAAGGCACCTAACTTTGAGCCAAACTTATTTTCTTTCATTAAGGAAACCTGGAGTAAAGTGTGAGCAAACCCAGAGAAAAGTGTGAGTACAGTCAGTGTACAGTGTGAGTAAACTCAAAGTA
>NW_011198187.1:0-601 GCF_000146605.3 Meleagris gallopavo | reverse complement strand
GGACCAAGGGAAGCAATCGCAGCCCTTCCAACCACCTCCACGACAAAGTGCTGCCACAGGAGATGAGCCCTGTCTGCTAGGCATCTTTGTAGAATGGGACCCAGCTGGCTGTGCCCAGACGTGTGGGGGCCAGCCACGGAGGCCCTGAGTCTGTTGCTGACGCGGTTGTTCTGCTCTTTCCAGCAATGCTTTGTTTGTGGCGAGAGGGGGGCTACCATCACATGCGTAGAGAGGAGCTGTGAACGAAGCTTCCATTTGCCCTGCGCCACGGACGGGGAATGTGTCACCCACTTTTTTGGGAACCACTGGTAAGGGCTGTCAGCAGCAGCCAAGCCAGGGAGGAACCTGGCTTTTTACGCCTCCCAGCAGCCAGCCAGAGCCACAGACAGGGCCTGAGGCTCCTTCCTGCTCTTCTGCCCTCCTCGCAGCACTTCTCACTGTGACCATGCCTTCCATCTTCCCCCAGGACCTTCTGTTGGGAGCACCGCCCTCAGCAGGACACTCACGAAGCTCCACCAGAAGGCACCACCTGCCTCATCTGCCTTGAGCCTGTGGAGGACAGCTTGTCCTATCACACCCTGGTGTGCCCAGCGTGCCAACA
>NW_011198186.1:0-836 GCF_000146605.3 Meleagris gallopavo | reverse complement strand
TCTGCTCTTTCCAGCAATGCTTGTTTGTGGCGAGAGGGGGGCTACCATCACATGCGTAGAGAGGAGCTGTGAACGAAGCTTCCATTTGCCCTGCGCCACGGACGGGGAATGTGTCACCCACTTTTTTGGGAACCACTGGTAAGGGCTGTCAGCAGCAGCCAAGCCAGGGAGGAACCTGGCTTTTTACGCCTCCCAGCAGCCAGCCAGAGCCACAGACAGGGCCTGAGGCTCCTTCCTGCTCCTCTGCCCTCCTCGCAGCACTTCTCACTGTGACCATGCCTTCCATCTTCCCCCAGGACCTTCTGTTGGGAGCACCGCCCTCAGCAGGACACTCACGAAGCTCCACCAGAAGGCACCAACTGCCTCATCTGCCTTGAGCCTGTGGAGGACAGCTTGTCCTATCACACCCTGGTGTGCCCAGCGTGCCAACATGCCTGGTTCCACCGGGGCTGCATCCAGGTAGGAGCCCTCCCCTCACCCTGCAGGCACGCTTGGTGCTCAGCAGCACCAGGCACTGCTCACGCTCACCCTGCTTGTGCTTCTCCTGCAGCAACAGGCCGTGAGTGCTGGCGCTTTGTGGTTCCACTGTGCCGCTTGTCGAGACAACATCCTGTTCTTTGCAGAAATGGCCATTCTGGGGATCCAAATCCCATACAGGTTGGTGTCCTTCTGCCCAGTTCGGCTGACAGTAAGGCTGTCGTGCAGAGCCTGCCCAGGGACAGCCTTGGCAGGCCTGGCCCTTGGATGTTCTATGAGCACGTGCCCTAGCTTCACAGAGAACCTGGAAGTAGAGTTGGGGTGGATATGTTTGGATAACCTTGGATCTTATGCTGGGG
>NW_011198185.1:0-721 GCF_000146605.3 Meleagris gallopavo | reverse complement strand
CTGTGGAGGACAGCTTGTCCTATCACACCCTGGTGTGCCCAGCGTGCCAACATGCCTGGTTCCACCGGGGCTGCATCCAGGTAGGAGCCCTCCCTCACCCTCGCAGGCACGCTTGGTGCTCAGCAGCACCAGGCACTGCTCACGCTCACCCTGCTTGTGCTTCTCCTGCAGCAACAGGCCGTGAGTGCTGGCGCTTTGTGGTTCCACTGTGCCGCTTGTCGAGACAACATCCTGTTCTTTGCAGAAATGGCCATTCTGGGGATCCAAATCCCATACAGGTTGGTGTCCTTCTGCCCAGTTCGGCTGACAGTAAGGCTGTCGTGCAGAGCCTGCCCAGGGACAGCCTTGGCAGGCCTGGCCCTTGGATGTTCTATGAGCACGTGCCCTAGCTTCACAGAGAACCTGGAAGTAGAGTTGGGGTGGATATGTTTGGATAACCTTGGATCTTATGCTGGGGACACTGGGGGCTCATTCCTTCCCCTCCCTTCTCTTGTAGAAGACCAGGATGGGTAGACGACGACACGTACGAAGCACTTCTCCACAGGCACAGCCGCTGCGATGCCAGCGAATGCCTTTACCATGGAGGCAGAGAGCAGGCAGAGAGGCGTGGGGGAGTTACTGCAGCAGCTCTCTGCGGCTCTGTGGCAGACCTCAGCCTCACCACAGGCTGGCGGAGCAAGTCCTGAGCACCAGAGATGTGCTGTGCCGGGCACTCCCTGGC
>NW_011198184.1:0-658 GCF_000146605.3 Meleagris gallopavo | reverse complement strand
TCGAGACAACATCCTGTTCTTTGCAGAAATGGCCATTCTGGGGATCCAAATCCCATACAGGTTGGTGTCCTTCTGCCCAGTTCGGCTGACAGTAAGGCTGTCGTGCAGAGCCTGCCCAGGGACAGCCTTGGCAGGCCTGGCCCTTGGATGTTCTATGAGCACGTGCCCTAGCTTCACAGAGAACCTGGAAGTAGAGTTGGGGTGGATATGTTTGGATAACCTTGGATCTTATGCTGGGGACACTGGGGGCTCATTCCTTCCCCTCCCTTCTCTTGTAGAAGACCAGGATGGGTAGACGACGACACGTACGAAGCACTTCTCCACAGGCACAGCCGCTGCGATGCCAGCGAATGCCTTTACCATGGAGGCAGAGAGCAGGCAGAGAGGCGTGGGTGAGTTACTGCAGCAGCTCTCTGCGGCTCTGTGGCAGACCTCAGCCTCACCACAGGCTGGCGGAGCAAGTCCTGAGCACCAGAGATGTGCTGTGCCGGGCACTCCCTGGCTTGGCTCACTTGGTCCTCACGGCCACAACCGCTTTGCTTTCCCAGGCCCTGGCAGCTGCTCCTGTGCAGCTCCTGCGCTGCTGAGGGCACCCCACCGACAGTGCTCCCACTTGAGTAACACCACGGCCACGTGGGAGTGCGACGGCTGTGCTGGC
>NW_011198183.1:0-567 GCF_000146605.3 Meleagris gallopavo | reverse complement strand
TAGCCCTGTCAGCACCGTAACCCAGAGGAGGCTGTGGACAGTGATGGGTCTGGTTCTTGGGTTGGTTCAGGGGACATTATAGGGTGGCGTCTGGGGCCGCTGTAGATCAGCTGCCTTTAACATCCCCTGACCCTCACCTTGCCCACGTCTTGCTGGGCAAGATGGGGGTCAAAAGGGCAGTGGGGGGATATGGGAGAGGTTCCATGATGGGAGCAGATTCACCGCCAGCTCCGTGTGGGGGTACGTCAGCCCCACTGAGCTGTGGCTGTGTCCCATTGCTGCCCCATAGCAGCTCCAGAGCCATCCTAGAGCAGCCCAGAACAGCCCCATCGCTGCCCACAGCCCGTGGCCAGCAGCAGTTCCACCACCAGCGGTGTGTTGGGTAAAGGCAGCTCCTAGGTGTGGCTCTGCCCCGTAGCTGCCCCAGGGTGTCCCTATAGCCCTCCAATAGATGTCCTTTAACGGCCCCACAACCTTGTATGGCTTCCCCACATCACTTGGGCAGGATTTCTTACAGCTGTCCCATTTGCTGTGTCTTATGCTGCAGTTTTTGCTGTTCCTTCTGCA
>NW_011198182.1:0-369 GCF_000146605.3 Meleagris gallopavo | reverse complement strand
AGCAGCTCCAGAGCCATCCTAGAGCAGCCCAGAACAGCCCCATCGCTGCCCACAGCCCGTGGCCAGCAGCAGTTCCACCACCAGCGGTGTGTTGGGTAAAGGCAGCTCCTAGGTGTGGCTCTGCCCCGTAGCTGCCCCAGGGTGTCCCTATAGCCCTCCAATAGATGTCCTTTAACGGCCCCACAACCTTGTATGGCTTCCCCACATCACTTGGGCAGGATTTCTTACAGCTGTCCCATTTGCTGTGTCTTATGCTGCAGTTTTGCTGTTCCTTCTGCAGCTGACTTGGATTTCTTCTCCCACTGTCCCCATTAAGGAGTTGATTTGCTTCAGTCCATCCCAGCTCCATTCCTGGTTCAAGTCTCCCTC
>NW_011198181.1:0-400 GCF_000146605.3 Meleagris gallopavo | reverse complement strand
CTGCCCCGTAGCTGCCCCAACGGTGTCCCTATAGCCCTCCAATAGATGCCTTTAACGGCCCCACAACCTTGTATGGCTTCCCCTCATCACTTGGGCAGGATTTCTTACAGCTGTCCCATTTGCTGTGTCTTATGCTGCAGTTGTGCTGTTCCTTCTGCAGCTGACTTGGATTTCTTCTCCCACTGTCCCCATTAAGGAGTTGATTTGCTTCAGTCCATCCCAGCTCCATTCCTGGTTCAAGTCTCCCTCATTGCCTCCCAGCAGCGCAGCAGCCAAGCTCCAGTACTTTCCCCAGACTCAGTGGGATCGCTTTGTTCTGTTCTCGTCCACTTAGAGAAACAGAAGCTTCCCCAACAGCACCCTTTATCCCTGCTCTGGGCTCCCCAGAACCCTCTGTTTT
>NW_011198180.1:0-1253 GCF_000146605.3 Meleagris gallopavo | reverse complement strand
CAGTTGTGCTGTTCCTTCTGCAGCTGACTTGGATTTCTTCTCCCACTGTCCCCATTAAGGAGTTGATTTGCTTCAGTCCATCCCAGCTCCATTCCTGGTTCAAGTCTCCCTCATTGCCTCCCAGCAGCGCAGCAGCCAAGCTCCAGTACTTTCCCCAGACTCAGTGGGATCGCTTTGTTCTGTTCTCGTCCACTTAGAGAAACAGAAGCTTCCCCAACAGCACCCTTTATCCCTGCTCTGGGCTCCCCCAGAACCCTCTGTTTTTTCCTGCTGTCCTTCCTTACCACCTCGGGTCACCCTTGGGATCTCACAGACCTTCAGAGTCCCTGACAGGACCCCCATCGCCAGCCCAGGACCCCCATAGCCACCTGGGGCTCTGGTGCTGAACCCAGGTCCTCAGTGAGCTGCGCTGCAGTGCTGCACCCTGAGCCCTTCTGCAGTGCTGCAGGTCCCAGGGCAGTGGGCACTGCTCTGCGTGTCACCGCCCGGCCCAGGAACGCCACTCCTGTGCTGTCTGTGTCTTTTCTTGGCTCCTGGCACATCTTCCATCTCCAGAGCACATGAGCAGCGTCCCTCTGACTGCGGCTCCGGGTTAACCCCACAGCGTCCAAACCAGGAATCCTGCAGCGACCCACATCTCAGGATGGGGCTGCAGCTGTGCCCCAGTGCCTTCATTAAAGAGAGGAGAATGAAGGATCGTAGCAGGGCGTCTTTCCTCCTGACATTTCCCACCGTCTGCATGTTGGCTGTGTCATGCGAGCGGCATTCGCTCACAGAGCTGTGAGTGCAGGTATGTGTGCATACAGGGTATGCAGAGATCATAGAATCATAGAATCACAGAATGGCCTGGGTTGCAGAGGCCCACAGCGCTCATCCAGTTCCAACCCCCTGCTGTGTGCAGGTCGCCAACCAGCAGCCCAGGCTGCCCAGAGCCACATCCAGCCTGGCCTTGAATGCCTCCAGGGATGGGGCATCCACAGCCTCCTTGGGCAGCCTGGTCCAGTGCCTCACCATGTCTGGGTGAAAAACTTCCTCCTCATATCCAACCTAAACCTCCCCTGTCTCAGTTTAAAGCCATTCCCCCTTGTCCTGTCACCATCCACCCTCACAAACAGCCGTTCCCCCTCCTGTTTATATGCTCCCTTCAAGTACTGGAAGGCCACACTGAGGTCTCCCTGGAGCCTTCTCTTCTCCAAGCCAAACAAGCCCAGTTCCCTCAACCTTTCCTCACAGGAGAGGTGCTCCAGCCCTCC
>NW_011198179.1:0-360 GCF_000146605.3 Meleagris gallopavo | reverse complement strand
GTCCTGTCACCATCCACCCTCACAAACAGCCGTTCCCCCTCCTGTTTATATGCTCCCTTCAAGTACTGGAAGGCCACACTGAGGTCTCCCTGGAGCCTTCTCTTCTCCAAGCCAAACAAGCCCAGTTCCCTCAACCTTTCCTCACAGGAGAGGTGCTCCAGCCCTCCGATCTTCTTAGAGGTGGTGTTGAACATCAGAATGTGCATTGCACGTGGGTGTGTGCAAGGTGTTTTCACATGAGTTAGCTTTGCACTGCGCTCTGCACAACAGCTTGCAGGATGGCACCGATAGAACCAGGACACAGCGTCATACCAGGCGCTCCAAAGGAACAGTTCCATCCCAGCCCAAACAGGGACAGGG
>NW_011198178.1:0-1076 GCF_000146605.3 Meleagris gallopavo | reverse complement strand
AAGGCAAGTTTGATTTCCTCAAACACACAGCTAGGTGTTTTTCTATGACATCGCTTGCCTTGGGATTCTGCAATATCTTTCACGTCTGACAGACGGAGGCACTGAGAACAACAAGAGCCGTGTCTGTGCTCACCATGGACTCACCTCAGCAGCAGCAGCAGCTCTCACAGACGCCTTCTTCAGTTGCACTCCTCTCTCTTTTCGTTGTCTTCTTGCTATAAAGCAAGAATAAAACGGAATTCATTTTGTCAGCAGCAAAAACTGCAGAAACAGGGGTACCATAAAAACAGATGGCAGAAAAACAGACAAAGGAAATTGGAAGCCTCTCAGTGAATGACAGTTCCAGTGGAAAGGTGCAGAAGACCAGCATGGAGTTAACGGAAAGAGGCGGGGTCACACACTGTGGCACCTCACTGCCTTTGCACTTGGTAGCCTTCAACTCTTTTCCCCTCTCCGTAGAGAGAAGGAAAAAGCAAAGCAAACCTCTGCAACTTCAGCGTGCTTGATAAGGGCAGCACCTACCCTACAGGGCGGGTTCCACAGCACCTGCTTACCTCTTAGCTTGGAGCTCCGTGCTGCAGCAGGCCCAGGCTGTGCTGCTGGAGCCGGCACGCTGTCCCCGCTCTGACCCCTCGCTCTTTTGTTGGCAGACTGCGCTGCTGTTTGCTGCTCTTCTTCCAAGCCCTTGCGTTTACCTCCAGCCAGGGACTTGGAGACAGAGCGGGGGCACACTGCAGGGGAAGGTCTTCCCCCTGAGCTGGGACCTGCTGCTGTAGGAAGCCCTCCAGCCTGGAGACGAGCTCTCTCAGAACGGACTTTCTGCACCGCTTTCGCGTAGATCTGTGCATTGGGCTCAGCACCTCTCTCTGGCAAGAAAGGAGAAGCAAGAAGATATAACAAGAGTGCAGTACTACTTCCAGTCTGCAGAATGGGCCACAACGCTAGCGCATCTCAGCTGGAGTGTTCACGGTCACGGATCTGAGGATCGTGGGTGAACTGTGGGTTTGTATTTCAAATCAGCACACGGAAGGTAACTGTAAATCCCAGGGATTAAGACCCCAAGCAACACGCAGTGA
>NW_011198177.1:0-638 GCF_000146605.3 Meleagris gallopavo | reverse complement strand
CAACTGCGCTGCTGTTTGCTGCTCTTCTTCCAAGCCCTTGCGTTACCTCCAGCCAGGGACTTGGAGACAGAGCGGGGGCACACTGCAGGGGAAGGTCTTCCCCCTGAGCTGGGACCTGCTGCTGTAGGAAGCCCTCCAGCCTGGAGACGAGCTCTCTCAGAAAGGACTTTCTGCACCGCTTTCGCGTAGATCTGTGCATTGGGCTCAGCACCTCTCTCTGGCAAGAAAGGAGAAGCAAGAAGATATAACAAGAGTGCAATACTACTTCCAGTCTGCAAAATGGGCCACAACGCTAGCGCATCTCATCTGGAGTGTTCACGGTCACGGATCTGAGGATCGTGGGTGAACTGTGGGTTTGTATTTCAAATCAGCACACGGAAGGGAACTGTAAATCCCGGGGATTAAGACCCCAAGCAACACGCAATGAGAACAGTCCCGGGAAGAACAGAAGAAAGCCTCGTTAGAAAGACAGTGCACCTAACCCAGATGCCTGTTGTGTGCCTGTACCTCTCATGGGTGTCATGTCATGGTCTGTAGCTCCCTCCTGCCTTTCTGCAAGGCTGCGCTTCAGAGGAAGGCCACTGGCATCAGCTTCTGACAGAAAGGAACAAGAAAGACATGAAGAGCATCTCTTTGGA
>NW_011198176.1:0-587 GCF_000146605.3 Meleagris gallopavo | reverse complement strand
CGTAGATCTGTGCATTGGGCTCAGCACCTCTCTCTGGCAAGAAAGGAGAAGCAAGAAGATATAACAAGAGTGCAATACTACTTCCAGTCTGCAAAATGGGCCACAACGCTAGCGCATCTCATCTGGAGTGTTCACGGTCACGGATCTGAGGATCGTGGGTGAACTGTGGGTTTGTATTTCAAATCAGCACACGGAAGGGAACTGTAAATCCCGGGGATTAAGACCCCAAGCAACACGCAATGAGAACAGTCCCGGGAAGAACAGACAGAAAGCCTCGTTAGAAAGACAGTGCACCTAACCCAGATGCCTGTTGTGTGCCTGTACCTCTCATGGGTGTCATGTCATGGTCTGTAGCTCCCTCCTGCCTTTCTGCAAGGCTGCGCTTCAGAGGAAGGCCACTGGCATCAGCTTCTGACAGAAAGGAACAAGAAAGACATGAAGAGCATCTCTTTGGAGGAAGACTTGAGCACAATCAGACACAAAATTTCTGGTCTTCAAGCATAGTTTCTTCCAGTGCCTTTCTGCTGATTCAACACTGTCCCATTTCTGCAGTCAGCACAGATCTGCAGCATCCTTTCCTCTCTCCT
>NW_011198175.1:0-596 GCF_000146605.3 Meleagris gallopavo | reverse complement strand
CAGAAGTTGCAGATGCTGAGTAGTCGGACCACGTTTTCTTTAGGGATGGGAATGGTGAGATATTGCATCATTCTCTTGCGAAGCAGCTTTTGATCAGTTCAAACTGTGACTCAGTCCTGCGTAGCTTGCTTGAATCAGTTCCGTCTGTAGCCAGCTATACGGGAAGCTCTATGAAAAAGGGTAAAGAATACTTGGGGAAATATTGTCATAATTTGTTTCTACTAGTCTCAGAGCATACTGACTTAACAAGAAGTTTGCAAATCCTGTAGGGTACATCTTTTTGTACTCGTTTTAGATTTCACAACATTTCCTAATTATAGTGTAGAGGAAGAACAAGCCTTCCTTCACCTACTCTGCGTCGCAGCCATGTTCAAAAACTCAGAGCAGTTCAATGCAAAATACTGTTTTAAGCTTAATAAATGAGGAATTCTAGCTTTTGAAAAGGAAAGTAACTACAATAAAAATCTTGAGCAATGACCAGAGCACTCTTAACCATCATAGGATTTTCTAGCTCTCTCATAATTTTGTTCGTCTGAATTTGTAAAAATCCATACAAATCAGTACATCTAATTGGACTGATGCCAAAATGAGTGCAA
>NW_011198174.1:0-608 GCF_000146605.3 Meleagris gallopavo | reverse complement strand
TAGTCTCAGAGCATACTGACTTAACAAGAAGTTTGCAAATCCTGTAGGGTACATCTTTTTGTACTCGTTTTAGATTTCACAACATTTCCTAATTATAGTGTAGAGGAAGAACAAGCCTTCCTTCACCTACTCTGCGTCGCAGCCATGTTCAAAAACTCAGAGCAGTTCAATGCAAAATACTGTTTTAAGCTTAATAAATGAGGAATTCTAGCTTTTGAAAAGGAAAGTAACTACAATAAAAATCTTGAGCAATGACCAGGGCACTCTTAACCATCATAGGATTTTCTAGCTCTCTCATAATTTTGTTCGTCTGAATTTGTAAAAATCCATACAAATCAGTACATCTAAATTGGACTGATGCCAAAATGAGTGCAATCAGAAACTGACATTCGTATCTGTTCGGGCTTGATGCTACCTGCATGAAACACAGAACGAGAGCCATCGCAGTGGTACCTTTGCACAACGACTGCAGCAGATGTGTACACTGGAAAATGTTGACCCTGTTACTCACGTACCCCCATTGCTCTCTGCAATGTGTGCTCTCTGTGCTCACGTCCTGTTATTTAATACACAGCTTGGTGATCAGCTTGGTAAAAAACTGGTAGCTT
>NW_011198173.1:0-758 GCF_000146605.3 Meleagris gallopavo | reverse complement strand
GCATTACTAGGATGATGGCTCATTGATGATGTACGTAGATTGCTCTGAAAGGAAATGCCTCCTATTTATTTCCATAGAAATGACAACAGATACATAGAGTGAAATTCTCAGCTACAAAACTCTGTTTTTCAACACGGTTACCACCATTAGCTATGCTTTTTTTTCCAGTGTTGAACGAGTGCCTGCATGCTGTGCTTGGTTAAAAAGAAAAAAACAATCTGGCTGTTTGGGTGGTTTGTCTTTTGCATCGCTGTTGCCACTGCTGAAGCCTCACTGCGCTCACATCCACGTGTTGGTCTTCATAAATGCTCTGTTCAGTGCGGAGGAGTTCAGTGACCAGCCCTGTGCTCCGTGTGCACCTCCACGTCAGGTGCTGTGCTGTCATCCTGGCCTCTGCTGCCATCTGTCGCCTGGCTACAAAATGAACTGAGTGCTGGCAGGAAGGTTCAACCTCTGCTGTGTCCACCTGTGACGCTGTGGCCAGCATTATAAAATAGGAGGCATTCCTTTTGGATCAGCCCTTGCATAGTTATGAAAATTAAGGTTTGTAATGGCTGGCTGAGTAAATTGGTGGCTGCTAAGAGAGGGGCACAACTCTAAAATAACAGTAGTTAGACACTGGTAGCTTTCAAGGCCAATTTAAATAACGTGGCTGCATTGGGTTATTTATTTATTTAATGTTATCTTTCATTGTCGTATTTCCTGAAAAGTCTTCAGGTCTGGCATTCTAGGCTTGATTTTGAATCTGCAAACTCTAG
>NW_011198172.1:0-605 GCF_000146605.3 Meleagris gallopavo | reverse complement strand
TGTTTGGGTGGTTTGTCTTTTGCATCGCTGTTGCCACTGCTGAAGCCTCACTGCGCTCACATCCACGTGTTGGTCTTCATAAATGCTCTGTTCAGTGCGGAGGAGTTCAGTGACCAGCCCTGTGCTCCGTGCGCACCTCCACGTCAGGTGCTGTGCTGTCATCCTGGCCTCTGCTGCCATCTGTCGCCTGGCTACAAAATGAACTGAGTGCTGGCAGGAAGGTTCAACCTCTGCTGTGTCCACCTGTGACGCTGTGGCCAGCATTATAAAATAGGAGGCATTCCTTTTGGATCAGCCCTTGCATAGTTATGAAAAATTAAGGTTTGTAATGGCTGGCTGAGTAAATTGGTGGCTGCTAAGAGAGGGGCACAACTCTAAAATAACAGTAGTTAGACACTGGTAGCTTTCAAGGCCAATTTAAATAACGTGGCTGCATTGGGTTATTTATTTATTTAATGTTATCTTTCATTGTCGTATTTCCTGAAAAGTCTTCAGGTCTGGCATTCTAGGCTTGATTTTGAATCTGCAAACTCTAGTATTCTCGAGCAACTCCATCCTGTCAGTGGATTAGATTTCATACTCCATTGTAAATTGGAGTAATTATA
>NW_011198171.1:0-710 GCF_000146605.3 Meleagris gallopavo | reverse complement strand
TTTTTATATGGAACTCTACCTGCACTAAGATCACTGTTAGTGTTATAGATGTACATAAATATCCTAAGGACACTTCTGAAATTATACTAACAGTTCATTTGGAACTGTGTTCCGAGGAGAGAAATACATCCTGATCTTAGGAACTCAGGGTTAATTGCATATTCTAGTAAGTGCCTCATGTGTCATACATTTAAAAGAGAAGTGCAGTGACCTCTGTCCTCAAAGTTCCCCCTCCACTGTGAGACGTGGAGCCCCACAGCTGCTCCTCTGCCCTTTATTATTTGCAGGGGGCTGTGGGAGGGGCATCCCCCAATCCCTCCTTATCAAAAAATAAACCTTAATTACAAAAGTATGGGGTGACACCCCTGCCCCGTGGGAACAATGTGGTCTGTGGGGTGGACCCTGCGTGACGGTGACACTTGAGTGACGGTGACACCTGGTGACAGTGACACCCAATATCGCCCACTGAAGGTGACAATACTTGCTAGCCTCCTTGCAAGCACGTATTCAAATCCTTTAGTGCTCTTGGCCACGTTGCTTTTGAACCTGGCCACACCAAAGTCCTGGACTGCCCGTGAGACGCCAAAGAGGCTGGAGGAGACCACGGTGACACCAGCGACCCCACGTCACACCCATGCAGACCCCACATGTCCCCGACTGTCCCCCAGCCCCCCTCCCTGTGCCCCTCCTCGTCACCTCTTCAATGACAG
>NW_011198170.1:0-583 GCF_000146605.3 Meleagris gallopavo | reverse complement strand
CTGCTCCTCTGCCCTTTATTATTGCAGGGGCTGTGGGAGGGGCATCCCCCAATCCCTCCTTATCAAAAATAAACCTTAATTACAAAAGTATGGGGTGACACCCCTGCCCCGTGGGAACAATGTGGTCTGTGGGGTGGACCCTGCGTGACGGTGACACTTGAGTGACGGTGACACCTGGTGACAGTGACACCCAATATCGCCCACTGAAGGTGACAATACTTGCTAGCCTCCTTGCAAGCACGTATTCAAATCCTTTAGTGCTCTTGGCCACGTTGCTTTTGAACCTGGCCACACCAAAGTCCTGGACTGCCCGTGAGACGCCAAAGAGGCTGGAGGAGACCACGGTGACACCAGCGACCCCACGTCACACCCATGCAGACCCCACATGTCCCCGACTGTCCCCAGCCCCCCTCCCTGTGCCCCTCCTCGTCACCTCTTCAATGACAGTGGCACCGCGCTGCGGTTGTGCCACCATGGCAGGGGGGACGGCGTGGGACAGTCATGGACAGGCAGGGTGACAGCGTCACCCGGCTCCAGGAGCTGCAGGCGCTGATGGGGCTCTCGAGGTAGACGGGTTGCTACG
>NW_011198169.1:0-1039 GCF_000146605.3 Meleagris gallopavo | reverse complement strand
TGGGGTGGACCCTGCGTGACGGTGACACTTGAGTGACGGTGACACCTGGTGACAGTGACACCCAATATCGCCCACTGAAGGTGACAATACTTGCTAGCCTCCTTGCAAGCACGTATTCAAATCCTTTAGTGCTCTTGGCCACGTTGCTTTTGAACCTGGCCACACCAAAGTCCTGGACTGCCCGTGAGACGCCAAAGAGGCTGGAGGAGACCACGGTGACACCAGCGACCCCACGTCACACCCATGCAGACCCCACATGTCCCCGACTGTCCCCAGCCCCCCTCCCTGTGCCCCTCCTCGTCACCTCTTCAATGACAGTGGCACCGCGCTGCGGTTGTGCCACCATGGCAGGGGGGACGGCGTGGGACAGTCATGGACAGGCAGGGTGACAGCGTCACCCGGCTCCAGGAGCTGCAGGACGCTGATGGGGCTCTCAAGGTAGACGGGTTGCTATGGCCCCAGGTTCCACTGGGTTCCCAGGGTTTGCACTTGGGCCGGAGGAAACCCAGGCATCCGTACAGACTGGAAGGAGCGGTCCTTGAGAGCAGCCCTGCGGAGAAGGACCTGGGGTCCTGATGGATGAAAAGCTGAACGTGAGCCGGCAGTGTGCTCCTGCAGCTGGGAAAAGCAAATGGGATCCTGGGCTGCATCAGCAGAGGGTGCCAGCAGGACGGGAGGTGACTGTCCCCCCTCTGCTCTGCTCCTGTGAGGTCCCCATCTGCAGCACTGCGTCCAGGTCTGGAGCCCCCAGTACAAGACAGACAGGGAGCTGTTGGAGAGGGTCCAGAGGAGCCACAAAGATGATCAGGGGGCTGCAGCACCTCCCCTACGAAGGCAGGCCGAGGGAGCTGGGCTTGTTCAGACCTGCAGAAGAGGAGGCTGTGGGGTGACCTAACTGCAGCCTTTCAATACTTTAAGGGACCTACAAACAGGAGGGGAATCAACTCTGTGAAAGGGTAGAACAGCAGGACAAGGGGAAATGGTTGGAAGTTGAGGGAGGGAAGATGTAGGTTGGATGTCAGGGGGAAGTTCTTCGCAG
>NW_011198168.1:0-610 GCF_000146605.3 Meleagris gallopavo | reverse complement strand
GGGCTGCAGCACCTCCCCTACGAAGGCAGGCCGAGGGAGCTGGGCTTGTTCAGCCTGCAGAAGAGGAGGCTGTGGGGTGACCTAACTGCAGCCTTTCAATACTTTAAGGGACCTACAAACAGGAGGGGAATCAACTCTGTGAAAGGGTAGAACAGCAGGACAAGGGGAAATGGTTGGAAGTTGAGGGAGGGAAGATGTAGGTTGGATGTCAGGGGGAAGTTCTTCGCAGAGAGAGCGGTGAGGTGCTGGAACAGCTGCCAGAGAGGCTGTGGATGCCCCGTCCATCCCTGGAGGTGTTCAGGGCCAGGCTGGATGGGGCCCTGGGCAGCCTGGGCTGGTATGAAATGGTTTGTGGCCGTGCCTGTGGCGGGGGGCTGGAGATTTGTGATCCTGGAGGTCCCTTCCAACCCGGGCCATTCTGTGATTCTGTGCCTCCACGGTGACAGTGACAGTGAGAACTTCGGGGACAGGCAGTTGTCCCGGTGTCACCCGGTGGCCCTGGGGGAGTTGTTTCCGTAGGGCTCTGGATGGGATTTGATGAAAACCATCCATTTCTGAAAGGAAATGGGGAAAAGAAAGACAAACAAAATGGACATAGTATTGATTTGAA
>NW_011198167.1:0-542 GCF_000146605.3 Meleagris gallopavo | reverse complement strand
ACTCTGTGAAAGGGTAGAACAGCAGGACAAGGGGAAATGGTTTGAAGTTGAGGGAGGGAAGATGTAGGTTGGATGTCAGGGGGAAGTTCTTCGCAGAGAGAGCGGTGAGGTGCTGGAACAGCTGCCAGAGAGGCTGTGGATGCCCCGTCCATCCCTGGAGGTGTTCAGGGCCAGGCTGGATGGGGCCCTGGGCAGCCTGGGCTGGTATGAAATGGTTTGTGGCCGTGCCTGTGGCGGGGGGGCTGGAGATTTGTGATCCTGGAGGTCCCTTCCAACCCGGGCCATTCTGTGATTCTGTGCCTCCACGGTGACAGTGACAGTGAGAACTTCGGGGACAGGCAGTTGTCCCGGTGTCACCCGGTGGCCCTGGGGGGAGTTGTTTCCGTAGGGCTCTGGATGGGAATTTGATGAGAACCATCCATTTCTGAAAGGAAATGGGGAAAGAAAGACAACAAAATTGGACATAGTATTGATTTTAATGGAAACAGACATTTTGGGGGTGATCCCAGGGGGACAAAGCAGAGCGAGAACGTGTCACTATG
>NW_011198166.1:0-479 GCF_000146605.3 Meleagris gallopavo | reverse complement strand
GATGCATACCCTGGGGATGGTTTCAGGTCAGAACGCTGAGGGGAGGCAGCCATTTCTCTGCCTCTCTTTATCCCTTCCCTACAAGTCGCCCAGCTGCACTGTCTTGCTCCTAACCTGTGCCAGCACCTGCCAAAAACCCCTCCTGTTCTCACCAGGGATCTAAAGGAGCAGCGAGCTGGAAGGAAGAAGTCTCTTCTCTGGCCTCCCACTGAGCTGCACCTTTCACATGCTGCAAAATCGTGGGCTTTGGTGTGCTCTGTGTGACCGGAAGAGAGCACCGCATTGGAAAATGAGGAACTCGGGGTCCCAGGGCTCCAAGGAATGTGGCCACCCAATCTGCCAGAGCCAAGGGGCCTTGGGAGAGTCGCCATCGTCCCTCTGCTTTCTTCAAGGAGATGGCACTGTCTGGTCCCTATTATCAGAGCCAGAGGAGGTTCTCCTCTATGTGCACCTGACGGCGAGATTGATACACGAAGGGC
>NW_011198165.1:0-469 GCF_000146605.3 Meleagris gallopavo | reverse complement strand
TTCTCACCAGGGATCTAAAGGAGCAGCGAGCTGGAAGGAAGAAGTCTCTTCTCCTGGCCTCCCACTGAGCTGCACCTTTCGCATGCTGCAAATCGTGGGCTTTGGTGTGCTCTGTGTGACCGGAAGAGAGCACCGCATTGGAAAATGAGGAACTCGGGGGTCCCAGGGCTCCAAGGAATGTGGCCACCCCATCTGCCAGAGCCAAGGGGCCTTGGGAGAGTCGCCATCGTCCCTCTGCTTTTCTTCAAGGAGATGGCACTGTCTGGTCCCTATTATCAGAGCCAGAGGAGGTTCTCCTCTATGTGCACCTGACGGCGAGATTGATACACGAAGGGCAGATGTTGGCCCGTCCAGTTTATTACGAATGCTGGTCATGTGGGGAGATGGGGAAGGGAAGACGGGCGATAGAAAAGATGGTTCAGATGTGGATCTTCAGATGTGGATCTTCAGTGATGGGTCGTCGAGGGGT
>NW_011198164.1:0-504 GCF_000146605.3 Meleagris gallopavo | reverse complement strand
AAGAAGTCTCTTCTCTGGCCTCCCACCTGAGCTGCACCTTTCGCATGCTGCAAATCGTGGGCTTTGGTGTGCTCTGTGTGACCGGAAGAGAGCACCGCATTGGAAAATGAGGGAACTCGGGGGTCCCCAGGGGCTCCAAGGAATGTGGCCACCCCCATCTGCCAGAGCCAAGGGGCCTTGGGAGAGTCGCCATCGTCCCTCTGCTTTTCTTCAAGGAGATGGCACTGTCTGGTCCCTATTATCAGAGCCAGAGGAGGTTCTCCTCTATGTGCACCTGACGGCGAGATTGATACACGAAGGGCAGATGTTGGCCCGTCCAGTTTATTACGAATGCTGGTCATGTGGGGAGATGGGGAAGGGAAGACGGGCGATAGAAAAGATGGTTCAGATGTGGATCTTCAGATGTCGATCTTCAGTGATGGGTCGTCGAGGGTTGTTGTTCACTTGACGACAACACAAACTTGTTTATAAGTCCAAAGGAGGCTGAGTCAGCTCAGTCAGCGT
>NW_011198163.1:0-413 GCF_000146605.3 Meleagris gallopavo | reverse complement strand
CTGTGTGACCGGAAGAGAGCACCGCATTGGAAAAATGAGGGAACTCGGGGGTCCCCAAGGGGCTCCAAGGAATGTGGCCACCCCATCTGCCAGAGCCAAGGGGCCTTGGGAGAGTCGCCATCGTCCCTCTGCTTTTCTTCAAGGAGATGGCACTGTCTGGTCCCTATTATCAGAGCCAGAGGAGGTTCTCCTCTATGTGCACCTGACGGCGAGATTGATACACGAAGGGCAGATGTTGGCCCGTCCAGTTTATTACGAATGCTGGTCATGTGGGGAGATGGGGAAGGGAAGACGGGCGATAGAAAAGATGGTTCAGATGTGGATCTTCAGATGTGGATCTTCAGTGATGGGTCGTCGAGGGTTGTTGTTCACTTGACGACAACACAAACTTGTTTATAAGTCCAATGGAGGCT
>NW_011198162.1:0-497 GCF_000146605.3 Meleagris gallopavo | reverse complement strand
CTCGGGGTCCCAGGGCTCCAAGGAATGTGGCCACCCCATCTGCCAGAGCCAAGGGGCCTTGGGAGAGTCGCCATCGTCCCTCTGCTTTTCTTCAAGGAGATGGCACTGTCTGGTCCCTATTATCAGAGCCAGAGGAGGTTCTCCTCTATGTGCACCTGACGGCGAGATTGATACACGAAGGGCAGATGTTGGCCCGTCCAGTTTATTACGAATGCTGGTCATGTGGGGAGATGGGGAAGGGAAGACGGGCGATAGAAAGATGGTTCAGATGTGGATCTTCAGATGTCGATCTTCAGTGATGGGTCGTCGAGGGTTGTTGTTCACTTGACGACAACACAAACTTGTTTATAAGTCCAATGGAGGCTGAGTCAGCTCAGTCAGCGTGGGCAGGACTGGACAGGAAATCCCCCGCCTTTGGGGAGCCCCGCTTTGATTTTTGGTGGCAGACTCAGCAAGGATCTAGTCCTCCTGTGCACCAGTGGCACAGCAGCAGAGGT
>NW_011198161.1:0-1005 GCF_000146605.3 Meleagris gallopavo | reverse complement strand
CAAGGAGATGGCACTGGTCTGGTCCCTATTATCAGAGCCAGAGGAGGTTCTCCTCTATGTGCACCTGACGGTGAGATTGATACACGAAGGGCAGATGTTGGCCCGTCCAGTTTATTACGAATGCTGGTCATGTGGGGAGATGGGAAGGGAAGACGGGCGATAGAAAAGATGGTTCAGATGTGGATCTTCAGATGTGGATCTTCAGTGATGGGTCGTCGAGGGTTGTTGTTCACTTGACGACAACACAAACTTGTTTATAAGTCCAAAGGAGGCTGAGTCAGCTCAGTCAGCGTGGGCAGGACTGGACAGGACATCCCCCGCCTTTGGGGGAGCCCTGCTTTGATTTTTGGTGGTAGACTCTGCATGGATCTAGTCCTCCTGTGCACCAGTGGCACAGCAGCAGAGGTGCGCTCCTGGGGCAGGCTGGTCTCGGAGCTGGAGGGAGCTTTCAGCGCGCCCTGTTGTTCTTCCTCGCCACTTGGAGGCCGCGCTGCCTGTGCTGGAGCCAGCTCTGATGTTTCTCCCTTCTTTTCTTGGGGCTCCTTTTGGGCAGAAGACGCCCCCGGGATCGCTGGCAGCTGACTGAAAGGACAGAGTGGGAGAGGTCTGCCTGAGTGGGTGACGGCTTTGGGGCCGTATCCTGCAACTCTGAGCCAAGACCCTCGGCTGCAAGGCAGCCTTCCCCACGCACAGCTCTCGGGTTGCGCTGGTGCTTTTGTGAGGGCTGGAGAGGGGCCAGCCCTGTGAACTGGGGGCTCCCGGCAGCCCCATCCCACCCCTCCACGTGCTGCATTCACGTGCCCTGAACGGTGACTGCCTGGGGTTGGGGAATGGGCTCTTGTCGGGTTGGGGAAACACCCCGTGCAGACCCTACCCTGAGCGTGCAGTCTCACCTTGCCTTCCTCTTGTCCTCACTTGTTCCCTCCTCATTATCCACCGGCAAGGTGGCGTGGATCCAGCTGGGGAGGCGTGGCAGTTCAGGAAAGTGCTCTGGAATTGAGAAGG
>NW_011198160.1:0-951 GCF_000146605.3 Meleagris gallopavo | reverse complement strand
GGACGTGCCAGCAGCACTGTCCTTGCTCTGCTGAGTGCAGCTGCCCACCATGGTTTCCCAAGTACCCCAGCAAAGGGAAAGCTCCCTCCCCTGTCCCCGCCAACCACATGCAGGCCCATGCTGTGGGGCTGGAGGAGCGTTCCTCCCAGAGCTGGCCAGATGCTCGGCCCTGGCTCCAAGCAACACCAGCAGCAGCTGCTCTGCTCTTTCCTTCCAGGTCTCTTTGCTTGTGTGGGCTGCATGCCCAGGCGTACGCGTCGCAGGGAGAGAAGCAGGGTGTCAAGCCCTGTCCCTACCTGCGCCGTGACTTTGTTGCTGCAGTGCCTGCAAGATCGGGAGGTGAGTTGGGGACATCCAACCATCAATCCTTGTTCTCCTGGCCCAGTGCCATGCTCCCGTGGGTGCCAGGCCCAAACAGCACATCCACACAGCGATGGGTGGCAGAGGGCAAAGCGAGCGTGACTGATCCTTGTCCCCAGGGTGACCGAGCGCAGGCGTACTGTGAGCTGGAGAGCGCCCTGTGGGAAGATGACAGCCGCCCGCCGTGCGGAGTGGTGAACCGGCTGCTGGCAGAGGTGTCCCAGGACCTGACGGCAGCCCAGGTGAGGGGTCACTGCTAAAAGCAAAAGGAGCCGCCTGCCCACGCTGGTGTTCTGCTGGTGGATGGTGGTGGCTTAGCCCTTCCAAGAGCCTCAGGCAATCTCCTGTGCCGCGTGTCACCAGAGACTCTTTTTCAGGGCGTGACCAGCAATGTGAGGACAGCTGCCAGCAATGTCCTGGTGGCTCTGGCCCGGACGCACTTCACCTTGGTGATGGCCGAGCTCCAGAGCCACCTGAAGGCCGTGGGGGAGATGTCCAAGGAGTTTGTGCTCATCACCCTGAGCAAACTCTTCAGCACCTATGGTAGAGTGCCCTCAGCCTCCTGACATCTCTAACAACCGGGAAAGGGGT
>NW_011198159.1:0-530 GCF_000146605.3 Meleagris gallopavo | reverse complement strand
GCCGCCCGCCGTGCGGAGTGGTGAACCGGCTGCTGGCAGAGGTGTCCCAGGACCTGACGGCAGCCCAGGTGAGGGGTCACTGCTAAAAGCAAAAGGAGCCGCCTGCCCACGCTGGTGTTCTGCTGGTGGATGGTGGTGGCTTAGCCCTTCCAAGGGCCTCAGGCAATCTCCTGTGCCGCGTGTCACCAGAGACTCTTTTTCAGGGCGTGACCAGCAATGTGAGGACAGCTGCCAGCAATGTCCTGGTGGCTCTGGCCCGGACGCACTTCACCTTGGTGATGGCCGAGCTCCAGAGCCACCTGAAGGCCACGGGGGACATGTCCAAGGAGTTTGTGCTCATCACCCTGAGCAAACTCTTCAGCACCTATGGTAGAGTGCCCTCAGCCTCCTGACATCTCTAACAACCGGGAAAGGGGTCTCTCCCCTCCACACGTGATCTGTGTTGAGCTGGGGGATGCAGGGCTGTAGCCCCTCCTCCCTCACTGCCGGGACTCTGACTGTGGCCCTCTGCTTCCTCTCTGCAGCTCCAC
>NW_011198158.1:0-578 GCF_000146605.3 Meleagris gallopavo | reverse complement strand
CTTTTTGAGAAGGTTTATGGGCATTTTGGCTGGTGCAAGATAAACGACCCACTTCTGTTCTCTCTGTGGAATTGTAGGTGCTCAGACAGGTAACCTCTGTTGCTACTGCCTTTTTTAATTTTTAAATTTTTCACTGTTCTAGGAGCTGTTTTAAAATGAACACTGCAGGTTTCATAAATCTTTGTAAAATGCTATAAACTGCAGTATTTATAAACCAGATTTTCTTTGTTTGTTTTGAGAGTGACTTTTGGAGTATTGTGGTGGATCTTGCTGGCCTCTCATATTTTTGTTTTTAGTTCAAAAGATTTTATTTATTCATTCAAATTGATGGCAGAAACTTGATGCATGAATTTTGGATGGGTTTTGTTGTTGCTCTATTCTGTGTGACTTATTCTCCCTCTTTTTTTTTCTTTCCTTTTAACAAATATTTTCTAACAGTGTGCACTTTCTTACTGTTCTCTGCAAAACTTTTCAGGAACCAAAAAAGTCAAACAAGTCAGAGAAAACCTTTCCTTCTCTCCTTTCTGATGGCAAGAATGAGAACTTATGAAAAGTCCTTGAGAATGTTCCTTCCTAAA
>NW_011198157.1:0-572 GCF_000146605.3 Meleagris gallopavo | reverse complement strand
CTAGGAGCTGTTTTAAAATGAACACTGCAGGTTTCATAAATCTTTGTAAAATGCTATAAACTGCAGTATTTATAAACCAGATTTTCTTTGTTTGTTTTGAGAGTGACTTTTGGAGTATTGTGGTGGATCTTGCTGGCCTCTCATATTTTTGTTTTTAGTTCAAAAGATTTTATTTATTCATTCAAATTGATGGCAGAAACTTGATGCATGAATTTTGGATGGGTTTTGTTGTTGCTCTATTCTGTGTGACTTATTCTCCCTTCTTTTTTTTCTTTCCTTTTAACAAATATTTTCTAACAGTGTGCACTTTCTTACTGTTCTCTGCAAAACTTTTCAGGAACCAAAAAAGTCAAACAAGTCAGAGAAAACCTTTCCTTCTCTCCTTTCTGATGGCAAGAATGAGAACTTATGAAAAGTCCTTGAGAATGTTCCTTCCTAAACTTTTCCTCTCAATAATGCAAGTGGGTAAAATGGTAAACGTGGCAGTTTGGTGACGTCTAAAACCACCCTGTTGTCAGGTAAATTGACTTTTCTGGTCTAATTGTAACCTTCATAAGTTTGGTAACTTGTCT
>NW_011198156.1:0-500 GCF_000146605.3 Meleagris gallopavo | reverse complement strand
TGATGCAGCACAGATAACGAGGCACCCCAAATCATAAATAACCTCTTTGCCCTGCTTCCCCAGCTGCTTTCGGTCCAGTGGGGGTGGAACTCTCCCTGAGCCCTTCCAGGCTCCCCCTCACCTCTTCTTCTAGGTAAGGACATCCCTGTTACACCTCGCTCAACTTTGCCTTCCTCAGCCTGTGGTTTTCCCAAACCCTTTTCGCTTCCCAGACTTTCATCGTTGCTGAAATACAATGTCAGTCATTTCAGTTTCACCCCCTCCCCTCCCCAGGATTCCGGAGCTCACACTGGATATCGGTTTCCCGAGCTCTGCAGATGACGGCTGTTCTCGCTTTCAACGTCCCGTCCCATCCCCACTCACAGCACTGCACCCTTTGCAGTTACAGCGGGAGGCTCCGGCCCCAGCTTTTCTCTCGCTCCGAGTTGTTCTTACAAGGGGGGTGGGACGGGGATGTGTTCTCGTGCCGACCCAAACTCTAATAGCCCAAACTCACTGTT
>NW_011198155.1:0-452 GCF_000146605.3 Meleagris gallopavo | reverse complement strand
GCCCTTCCAGGCTCCCCCTCACCTCTTCTTCTAGGTAAGGACATCCCCTGTTACACCTCGCTCAACTTTGCCTTCCTCAGCCTGTGGTTTTCCCAAACCCTTTTCGCTTCCCAGACTTTCATCGTTGCTGAAATACAATGTCAGTCATTTCAGTTTCACCCCCTCCCCTCCCCCAGGATTCCGGAGCTCACACTGGATATCGGTTTCCCGAGCTCTGCAGATGACGGCTGTTCTCGCTTTCAACGTCCCGTCCCATCCCCACTCACAGCACTGCACCCTTTGCAGTTACAGTGGGAGGCTCCGGCCCCCAGCTTTTCTCTCGCTCCGAGTTGTTCTTACAAGGGGGGTGGGACGGGGATGTGTTCTCGTGCCGACCCAAACTCTAATAGCCCAAACTCACTGTTTTCCTTCACCTTTCTGCCCTTTTTGCCGTTTTTTTCCCCCACAATTCC
>NW_011198154.1:0-1429 GCF_000146605.3 Meleagris gallopavo | reverse complement strand
GAAATGCCAAGGATGACGGCCCAGACAATACGGCAGGGAACGCCAAAACTGAATGCCGACATGAATGTGGCAACACAAAGCCAAGGGGTCATTAGGCCAAGAGAATGGGGCAAGGACACAAAATAGGGAGGACGAAGAGAATGTAATAGTGAAAACAGTGCAAGACCAGAGACAAGCAAGACACAGAACAAAGACGATAGGCAGCCTTCTGGGCACCATGAAGCGCAATTCAGAGCTCTGGGGGAACCCTATTGTGCCGGGCTCTGGAATGGGTAAACGCTGGCGGGTGTGCATCGCCCTTACCTGCTGGGCAGACAATGACCAGTCAGCAAAGTGAGGTTCCGGGGCATGCCGGGAAATGCAGATTCCAATTCCTTGCTGTTTCCACAGAGACCAACACATCTCTCCGTGCACTTGTTACGGCACTTGGGAGCACCGCAGCTCTGCTGCCACCTGTTGGACACAATACAGTCATGAAGGCACTGCCCTGCATCCGTGCCTCTTGCACAAACCTGTGCTCCTTGCTCCGGAGCACATGGCTGCACTCTGTGCACCATGTTGCTTACCACCAGAGAAGGCTCAGCTACCCAACACCATTTTTGGCTTCCATCTTTGTCTGAGAACTGCTCATTATGCACAGCCCTTCATCTTTGCTTTGGTGAGGTGGGGACTGCCATTGCTTCCTCAGTCCCACACACCCTTCCCATCCCACACTGCCATGGGAGATCAGGTTCTGGACCACCTGAGGACCCAAACATCCAGGAGTCCTTGGGTCCTGACGAGATGAGTCCCAAGAGTTCCGAGGGAATTCACCGCTGCAGCTACCGAGCCACTCTCCATGCTATTTCACAAGTCGAGGCAGTCAGGTCAAGTCCTCGGTGAGGAGAAAAAGGTGACAGCACACCTCTTAGGAAGGATAGAAAGTGTGACGCGGGGAACTACCAGCATGTCAGTCTCACCTCTGTGCTGGTCACGGATCATGGAGCAGATCATCCTGCAAGTGACTCTCAAGCACACATTCCAGTGCGTCACCACCCTGTGCGTGAAAAGCTGCCTCCTAATCACCAACCTAAACCTCCCCTGTCTCACTTGAAAACCATTTCCCCTCGTCCTATCGCTATCCACCCTCCTAAACAGCCGTTGCCCCCTCCTGCTTATGCGCTCCCTTCGAGTCTTGGAAGGCTGTCATGAGCTATCTCCAGAGCTTTCTCTTCTCCCACACAAACAATCCCAGTTTCCTCAACATTTCTTTCTAAGAGAGGTGCTCCAGCCCTCTGATCATCTTCGTGGCCCTTCTCTGGACCTGCTCCAAAAGCTCCACATCATTCCTGTGCTGGAGCCCCAGGCCTGGACGCAGTGCTGCACATGGGGCCGCACCAGAGCCGAGACGAGGGGGACAATCACCTCCCTCTCCCTGCTGGTCGCTCCT
>NW_011198153.1:0-751 GCF_000146605.3 Meleagris gallopavo | reverse complement strand
GTGCTGGTCACGGATCATGGAGCAGATCATCCTGCAAGTGACTCTCAAGCACACATTCCAGTGCATCACCACCCTGTGCGTGAAAAGCTTCCTCCTAATCACCAACCTAAACCTCCCCTGTCTCACTTGAAAACCATTTCCCCTCGTCCTATCGCTATCCACCCTCCTAAACAGCCGTTGCCCCCTCCTGCTTATGCGCTCCCTTCGAGTCTTGGAAGGCTGTCATGAGCTATCTCCAGAGCTTTCTCTTCTCCCACAGAAACAATCCCAGTTCCCTCAACATTTCTTTCTAAGAGAGGTGCTCCAGCCCTCTGATCATCTTCGTGGCCCTTCTCTGGACCTGCTCCAAAAGTTCCACATCATTCCTGTGCTGGAGCTCCAGGCCTGGACGCAGTGCTGCACATGGGGCCGCACCAGAGCCGAGTCGAGGGGGACAATCACCTCCCTCTCCCTGCTGGTCGCTCCTCTTTGAATGCAGCCCAGGATCTAGTTGGCCTTCTGGGCTGCAAGTGCACACTACTGGCTTATGTCCAGCTCTTTGTCCACCAGGATCCCCGAGTCCTCCGCAGGGGTGCTCCCAAGGGCTTCTACGCCCAGTTGGTACAAGCATCTGGGTTTCCCCTTCATCAGGGACATCAACAGTGGGGTTGAGTGCACCCTAAGGACACCAAGCTGTGGGGTGCAGTGACACAGCAGAGGGACGTGATGCCATCCACAGAGACCTCAACAGGCTGAGCAGTGGGCACAAATC
>NW_011198152.1:0-898 GCF_000146605.3 Meleagris gallopavo | reverse complement strand
TTCCTCCCGGGAAGGCAAAACTGCACAGAGATGCACCAAAGGAGCACTGAACTACTGAACTGGGAATTGGTACAAAACACAGCAGCGTCACTTTAAAATGCACGTCGTGGTTTTGTTGTCAGGGCTATTACAGCCCAAAAGGTTGCCATAAAGTTCATGTAAAAGGAGGATAAAACACAGATGTTCCATACACAAAAGCAAAGAGGAAAGGTGTGAGGGTGTTTCCCCACTGAGAAGTAAGATTTCAGAAAAGGACACCGACAGAGAGCCCAGAGGGATACGGAGGCAAACGTAACAGTAACTGCTACAAACCAATGGTACAGAGAGAGAATTCACTGCCAGGAGTAGCTCACAGTCCAGTGATAAAATTCTCAGCACTGGCTGCAAGGTTGTGTTTGAATTAAAACAGTATTTAAAACAGTCTGGAAGTTTTGAGCTAACTATTATAAATATTATTGGGGGGGAGTTGCTAAATGCTGCTGCAAACAATGTGGGGGCAGAAGAGCCCTGGCACGGGAGGTATCTTTATGCCAATCTGCACACCTGCACAGCAGGCCCTGCTGCCCATGCTTCACCCCTCCGTGGGAACTGCCCCTGCTGGAGTCTCTTCTGGCCGCAGTGAGCCAGGGCGATTCCCCTCCATCTGCCCGTGCCCTGCTGCTGCCCATCCCCACGGCAATTCACGGCCCTGGGCAGCGCAGGCGAGCTGTGAAACGCCCTCTGCATCCCGCTGCACAAAGAAAGGCAGGCACAGAGGAAGTCTGGGGCTGGAGGTGGCAGCTGAGGGACACCATGGGCCATCTGTGGTGCCCCATCCTGCCCCGGAGGTGGGCGTGGGGAGCTGGGGAGCTTTGACACAGCACAAATGACTGCAGACAGAGGGACCCAGCAAAGGGAA
>NW_011198151.1:0-560 GCF_000146605.3 Meleagris gallopavo | reverse complement strand
TTCCAGTGTTACTGTCAGATCGCGTGCAACACCCGGTGATGGTCTGCATGGGATGATGGAGCACAGGACAGACTGGCACCTCACGACCGCGTGCCTCCAGTACCACCATCGAGCACTGGCCCATAAAAGAATGTCAACGTTCACCGATCGTCACTCGTCTTGAATTGAACCAACATGCGTCGCGATGAAATTGTATAAGCGTCGCGATATAGCGGATCTCTGTATTGGGAAAAGCTCACCCTTTAGTCAACCTGATCTTTGGTTCACGCCGTGAAGGGGTGGAGCGTATGGGGCAGCTGAGTCACGGCCTGAGCCTCTGATTGATCACCTGAGGCGAGCAGTGGGTCAGCCACGGAGCACAGGTGAAGTGAGCTAGGTTAGAACCTACTGGTTACTTGTTTTCATCAAACGGGTGACGTGTGAATAGAAGACAAAGAGAAAATACTAACTGAGGGCTGTTTCTTCTGATACTCAGGCCAGAATCAGTGACAAAACTGCAGTTTCTTGTCCAGCATGGATTAAGTACTCTGCGAGCGCTGGAGAAGCACGGCCTTCAGCCT
>NW_011198150.1:0-471 GCF_000146605.3 Meleagris gallopavo | reverse complement strand
ACCGATCGTCACTCGTCTTGAATTGAACCAACATGCGTCGCGATGAAATTGTATAAGCGTCGCGATATAGCGGATCTCTGTATTGGGAAAAGCTCACCCTTTAGTCAACCTGATCTTTGGTTCACGCCGTGAAGGGGTGGAGCGTATGGGGCTGCTGAGTCACGGCCTGAGCCTCTGATTGATCACCTGAGGCGAGTAGTGAGTCAGCCACGGAGCACAGGTGAAGTGAGCTAGGTTAGAACCTACTGGTTACTTGTTTTCATCAAACGGGTGACGTGTGAATAGAAGACAAAGAGAAAATACTAACTGAGGGCTGTTTCTTCTGATACTCAGGCCAGAATCAGTGACAAAACTGCAGTTTCTTGTCCAGCATGGATTAAGTACTCTGCGAGCGCTGGAGAAGCACGGCCTTCAGCCTGCCTTAATTATACACTGGGCAAGAAGCCTGCAAATACAGTAAGCTGAATTATT
>NW_011198149.1:0-491 GCF_000146605.3 Meleagris gallopavo | reverse complement strand
ACATGCGTCGCGATGAAATTGTATAAGCGTCGCGATATAGCGGATCTCTGTATTGGGAAAAGCTCACCCTTTAGTCAACCTGATCTTTGGTTCACGCCGTGAAGGGGTGGAGCGTATGGGGCTGCTGAGTCACGGCCTGAGCCTCTGATTGATCACCTGAGGCGAGCAGTGACTCAGCCACGGAGCACAGGTGAAGTGAGCTAGGTTAGAACCTACTGGTTACTTGTTTCATCAAACGGGTGACGTGTGAATAGAAGACAAAGAGAAAATACTAACTGAGGGCTGTTTCTTCTGATACTCAGGCCAGAATCAGTGACAAAACTGCAGTTTCTTGTCCAGCATGGATTAAGTACTCTGCGAGCGCTGGAGAAGCACGGCCTTCAGCCTGCCTTAATTATACACTGGGCAAGAAGCCTGCAAATCAGTAAGCTGAGATTAATTGTTCAATATGTACAGTCTTGTTTTTTCTCTTCCTTGTGTAACTGAACGCA
>NW_011198148.1:0-1229 GCF_000146605.3 Meleagris gallopavo | reverse complement strand
TGGGATTCAGGAGCAGAAGGTGTTATGGGTTAATGGGCCGGAAATGTCAAAGCTGGCCACCATACCATTACATCCTGCTGTCAGGCAGAGACTATACGCTGCCATCCAGTATAGCAATGAGAACCACTCAATAATAGATTGGTTAATGGCAGCGTGCCGGATGGTCTGGCCAATAAAACAGATATTCCCCTAAACATAGGACTATGGTCCTCCATGGAGGACCTTCAAAACTACATTCGCGACTTAGGCATGAGAGAAGCAATATATGAAGACTCGTAGGATAGCCCGGATATGATCCAGTTCTCGGCGGGCATGCGAGATTTAATTTTACAAGAGGCCCCTTCCCACCTATATGGGACCTTGGTTTCGATATTAAACCCTCTGGTGACCTCGGAAACCGTAGTTCAGCAGGCTGCTCGGATAGTTGCTGATCTGGGGGAGACAGAACGCCTACGGACCAGGCGCAACATTCGCATGTTAGAAGAAGCTGAGGTCCTGCCGGTGACTAAAACCAAGCCGCCGGCTATTCGAGCTCCTCGATCGGGACCCATAAGGGTTTCCCGAAAACAAATGTTTAATGACCTAATTCGAGCTGCGGTCCAATTTGCTAAGATTGACCGCCAGCCCAACCATGTCCTTCTCCAGCTTTGGAGACAGCTAAAGGACAATCAAACATTTCAAAACTACCCTAAGAAACCAAGGGTAAGAATTATAGAGAGGATACCAACAACAGCATGGAACCTAGAAGACTTCATTGTTCCTAATAGGAAAAAAAAAGACCGCCTCAAGTGTCTCGGGCCACGACGCCTGAGCCATCGGAAGCAAAGAATTGGCCCTAGCACAGTTCATGGCGTGACGGGGGATGTTAGTCCCGCTAGGGCCTCCAGGCGGCACCGGAGGCTCTATGTAGAATTACCGATTTATTGGTCCCCCCAAAATATTCAGCGAGTTATGGCATTAGTGGACACTGGAGCAGAAACATCAATCATTTATGGAGATCCCAACAAATTTCATGGAAACAGAGTGATGATTGGTGGTTTTGGGGGACAAACTATTCCTGTCACCCAAACGTGGTTAAAACTGGGGGTTGGGGCGTCTCCCACCCCGGGAGTATAAGGTATCTATTGCCCCAGTCCAGAAATACATCTTGGGCATAGATATTCTATGCGCTCTGGCTCTCCACACAACCGTGGGAGAGTTCAGACTCCGACAGAGATGTATTAGGATCC
>NW_011198147.1:0-670 GCF_000146605.3 Meleagris gallopavo | reverse complement strand
GCTGAACGTACTAAGTATGCCTTTGGGCTGTATCTACGCAGTCCCAAATACAAAGTGCTCGTGGAACATGTACTGTAACCATAGTTCTGTAACTGCTCTTCCCAGCTGGGTGTTTGACCTTCCTTTTGGTGAAGTGATGAAACACTGCTGGTCTCTGTTTGTGCTTGTAGGCACCTGGAAGTTGTTAGGAAAAGAAGAATTGTCTCCAGCTCTTCTCGGTGATGTAAGTAACAGCTTGAATGTTGCTGCCCACTGGGTAGGCCCAAAGGAGCAGATGACACTTAAGCAGCCTGTTCCAATCAGCCTTGGCTCCTGCAAGGTTATTCTGCTGCTGTTCAGTGGCAAAGTAAATACCCAGGAGGTACAAATACCCGAAGAGGCCTAAGTATTTCCTGGGATCTTTTCTGGCCCACTGTTATCCTCGTAGAACGGGAGTGATACTACATTTCTTCAGAGGCTGCTGACAAGTGGTGTCTCTCAGGGGTCCATCTTGGCACCTTGCACATCTTTATCAGTGACAGAGAGAGTGGAACCAGAGTGCACCTTCAGAAAGTG
The DNA here is from genome assembly GCF_000146605.3 of Meleagris gallopavo. NCBI lineage: Eukaryota > Metazoa > Chordata > Aves > Galliformes > Phasianidae > Meleagris > Meleagris gallopavo. The sequence continues at coordinate 115 of NW_011198147.1, read as the reverse complement.
TGCAGGCAGCCCCACCTGAGAGGTGTGGTGGATAAAACAGGAGGTAGGGATGTCTCATCCCTGGTTTCTTATTCAAGGCTGGGTTGAATGAGGCCCTGGACAGTTTGATCTGGTG
>NW_011198146.1:0-607 GCF_000146605.3 Meleagris gallopavo | reverse complement strand
AGAAGAGGGGAAGAGCGCATACAGACAAGACAGAAAGAAAGAAGAGCAGAAGAGAAGAAGAAGAAGAAAGGATGCAGGTAAGAAAGAAGTGCAGAAGATGAAAAGTGCTATAGAGAAAACGGTTGGATACAGGCAAGACAGCAAAGCAAGGAGGAGATGAGCACAAGAGGAGAAGAGCAGAAGAAGAAAAGACACATTAGAGAACAAGAGCCTTGAGAGGAGTAATTGGTTATACAGGAAAACAATACGCACGTCTGAAATGGTGATTTCTTCAGGAGACTCGAGGGTGTTCCTCTTCAAGAACAAGGACAATACGTAAAGAAATCAGGATGGATGTAATTTGAAAATTCTTTTCAGCTGACCTGGCATCCTGGGGCAAGCTGAAGACTAGACAGGACACCAGTACAGAAAGAGAGAACCAACAGCACGAGGGGGGTGCCATAGAGAAACTGGAAAGTGACCAAATCTCTGCTCAGATAGAAACCGCTGTGTGAGGAGAAAGCTGATGGTGATACCTTCTGCCAGTGAGGAGCACAGGTGGGAGGATGAGGAAGGACTCACACCAGTGCCATAGCCTAGCGCAGAGCTACAATTCCAAAGCGATTAT
>NW_011198145.1:0-971 GCF_000146605.3 Meleagris gallopavo | reverse complement strand
ATGAGCACAAGAGGAGAAGAGCAGAAGAAGAAAAGACACATTAGAGAACAAGAGCCTTGAGAGGAGTAATTGGTTATACAGGAAAACAATACGCACGTCTGAAATGGTGATTTCTTCAGGAGACTCGAGGGTGTTCCTCTTCAAGAACAAGGACAATACGTAAAGAAATCAGGATGGATGTAATTTGAAAATTCTTTTCAGCTGACATGGCATCCTGGGGCAAGCTGAAGACTAGACAGGACACCAGTACAGAAAGAGAACCAACAGCACAGGGGGGTGCCATAGAGAAACTGGAAAGTGACCAAATCTCTGCTCAGATAGAAACCGCTGTGTGAGGAGAAAGCTGATGGTGATACCTTCTGCCAGTGAGGAGCACAGTGGGAGGATGAGGAAGGACTCACACCAGTGCCATAGCCTAGCGCAGAGCTACAATTCCAAAGCGATTATAAGGTTTTATTAACAATGCTGTGTGGGATGATTCAGCTGCTTCAAGCTCAAACAAGCTGCAAGTGATTGATTAATCAGTGCATCTCAGCAAACCTCAAAACCTGATCGGTGGAAAAAATAAACAGAACGTGCCATCTCAAATAAGCATATAATCAACCTACAGAATTTAATCCAGCAGGCAGGCCTGTGGCCAAATTCTGTGCTGGCAGCACAGTCTTTTATGACCACTAGGAACATTCCCAGTTACAGAGCTGCCACAACTTGGGCACAAAATATACAGACCCACCTGGGAGAACAGAAAATAAAGAAGCAACTTACCCTCCCCTTATCCAGCTCCGCTCTCACATTTACAAGTGAAACTACAAGTTCAAATGCCATGAAAAAATGAGGGGATGAGATGCAGCAAGCACAGGGAGCAGGCAGGTAGGCACAGCAAAGCAGCAAACAAAGACCAATCTCTGAGAGGGGGGCTGCTTACAGAAATAAACCCGGGGCCTGCCTACAGAAAGCCCACACCTTTCACT
>NW_011198144.1:0-455 GCF_000146605.3 Meleagris gallopavo | reverse complement strand
CGTGCCATCTCAAATAAGCATATAATCAACCTACAGAATTTAATCCAGCAGGCAGGCCTGTGGCCAAATTCTGTGCTGGCAGCACAGCTTTTATGACCACTAGGAACATTCCCAGTTACAGAGCTGCCACAACTTGGGCACAAAATATACAGACCCACCTGGGAGAACAGAAAATAAAGAAGCAACTTACCCTCCCCTTATCCAGCTCCGCTCTCACATTTACAAGTGAAACTACAAGTTCAAATGCCATGAAAAAGCGAGGGGATGAGATGCAGCAAGCACAGGGAGCAGGCAGGTAGGCACAGCAAAGCAGCAAACAAAGACCAATCTCTGAGAGGGGGCTGCTTACAGAAATAAACCCGGGGCCTGCCTACAGAAAGCCCACACCTTTCACTCCCACTAAAGCTCCACCATTTTGACAGCCAAGCCAATAACTACCACTTCACTTCTCATGA
>NW_011198143.1:0-468 GCF_000146605.3 Meleagris gallopavo | reverse complement strand
GCAGGGAGTCTCTCCCAAGTCAAGGGCATCTCTCTCAGATTGAGGTCTTTTCTCTCGACCGGGAGACCCTCCTCGTCTCCTTTTTGTTACTGTTTTCCCTGAGACTCTCCTTTTCAATTTCACAAACTCTCTCCCTTTCCAGGATAGTATTGAATAAGGCCCGATAAGCATTAGCCAGGCCCCAAATCATTTGTGCCTCCTCAGATCTGCCTGAGCCGCGACATTCCTCTCTCAAATATCTGTTTAAGCTCTCAGAGTCTTTCAGGTGTTCAGGAGTAATGTTCCATGACACCGAAAATATCCATCCCTCTAAAGTCTCTCCCAGGCCTCTCCACACTCCCTGCCACTCAGTATTCTCTGGTTTTGGGGAGGACTTCCTCAAAATATAATAAATAGTCATACTGAGTGAAATGATGAGCAGTACGTTCAGGGAGATTAACAACGCGATCAGGTGAGCATTCAAAAGCT
>NW_011198142.1:0-825 GCF_000146605.3 Meleagris gallopavo | reverse complement strand
ATATGTCCCATTTAGGGAAGGAAAGGAGTATTTCTTAGCAGAACTGCCATAGCATTTAGGGAAAATGTCCTATCCTTGGGAGAGAAGTGGTATTAGTGGGAGAAGATGTCCTATTCTTGGTTGCAAGTGTCCAATTTGGTCTTGTCATCTAGTCTTTTTGGGAGAAAACGTGCGGTAGTTTGAAGAAAACAGGTATGCCTGGGAGAAAATACCATCTTTTTGGAAGCACAGGCCCAATTTCCAAGTGAAATGTGGTATTTCTGGGAGAAAATGACAAGTACGTGGGAGAAAAGTGGACAATTGTGGGAAAGACTGACTTCTCTTGGAGGGCAAGTGTGGTATTTTTGGTGTGAAAAGGGGTCCTTCGGGGAGAAAACGGGGTGTAGATGGGAGAAAATGTCCTCTTGAGGAGTGTCTAGGAGTCCCGTTAATTGTGCGTGCATATGTCCTATTTGCTACCAGAAGAACTGTTTTTTCTTAGGTAGACTTCATGTTTCATCCACTTAATACAACATCACAATTCCAAAGGGGACTTTTTCCAACCAAAGTAGGACATTTCCTCCCAGAAATACCGGCTAGATTACAAGATCAAAAAGGACACTTGCAACCACAACCTCATGTGTAGAAAGCGGCATTCGCCCTGAACAGCCCAGCCGTGTTTGCCGTTGCTGGCTGAGAAATTCCGCTTCTCCGCTAAAGCCGCTTTCAGCCGTCTTCAGCGGTCTCGTGTTTCTCGGCTGCCGACAGCGGGCGATTTCAGCCTGGCGCTTTTCTCCGACGAGCGAGCGGGCACTTCTCCGCACATCGGAAAGAAGCGGTTTGGAC
>NW_011198141.1:0-880 GCF_000146605.3 Meleagris gallopavo | reverse complement strand
AAAGGGGTACCTTCGGGGAGAAAACGGGGTGTAGATGGGAGAAAATGTCCTCTTGAGGAGTGTCTAGGAGTCCCGTTAATTGTGCGTGCATATGTCCTATTTGCTACCAGAAGAACTGTTTTTTCTTAGGTAGACTTCATGTTTCATCCACTTAATACAACATCACAATTCCAAAGGGGACTTTTTCCAACCAAAGTAGGACATTTCCTCCCAGAAATACCGGCTAGATTACAAGATCAAAAAGGACACTTGCAACCACAACCTCATGTGTAGAAAGCGGCATTCGCCCTGAACAGCCCAGCCGTGTTTGCCGTTGCTGGCTGAGAAATTCCGCTTCTCCGCTAAAGCCGCTTTCAGCCGTCTTCAGCGGTCTCGTGTTTCTCGGCTGCCGACAGCGGGCGATTTCAGCCTGGCGCTTTTCTCCGACGAGCGAGCGGGCACTTCTCCGCACATCGGAAAGAAGCGGTTTGGACATCGCCGTGGGTACATGCAGAATACACTATGCCAAGCTCTGAATCTTGTGTCTATGCCTTCATTTCGAGCGAAAGATCGTTGGTGTGTGTTTATGTGTTGTTATCCACGCTACACGTCTGCATTCTGGGACGGAAAGAGTGGAAGGGAAAACCCTGTGTAATAAGGCACCCGAAAGTTCGAGGAGCGGCAGATGTTGCGCTCTCAGGGAGAACGTTACAGAAAGCGGGGAGCGATCCCTTCTTTCCTGCGGAGAAAAAACCCCCCTCTCCGAGGCAACTCAGGTCGGCTGAATTCGCCCGTTCTCGCCATCGCAACTGCACTGCTTCGCTCTCATGCGTAGAAAGCGGCATTCGCCCTGAACAGCCCAGCCGTGTTTGCCGTTGCTGGCTGAGAAATCGCGCTTGTC
>NW_011198140.1:0-587 GCF_000146605.3 Meleagris gallopavo | reverse complement strand
CAATGTATGCTAGGTACTCTCCTTTTCCCTGTAACAATGTATTAGAGAAGAATTCACACACAACTGGAAGCATTTTTTGTTTTTGAATTTTTAGGTGGTTTTGCAAAGGTAGAACTCGGACGGCATCTTCTTACTGGTGACAAAGTTGCAATAAAGACCATGGACAAATTTGCTTTAGGGGTAAGGCAACAGATCTTTAAATATGATAACATCTTCTGCTGGAGTTGTGGAGTTCTCAAGGACTCTCAAGGACGTGGAGGTGGTGTATAGAAATGCAGCCTCCTGGTCCCATTGCCTTTTGAAGGATGCTGTAGGATTGGAGAAAGTTCAACAGAGCACCACAGATCTTGTTCCTTGTTGTTCAGAGGGCAATACTCTCTGGCTGTAAAATGGAGGAAGTTCAACATGATTACAGCAATTTAACAAAATGCTAATGCAAATACTACATGTTTTACATTGCAGCTTTTGCTGATCTGTGTTGTAGAATTCCTGTGGGAGTAATGTCAGCCTGTGCTGAGTTGATGTGGAACTGTGTACTGTCACAGATATGCTTTGACTTCTTTGTTCCACAATAGTCAGATGTGGTA
>NW_011198139.1:0-352 GCF_000146605.3 Meleagris gallopavo | reverse complement strand
ATTGGTTTGTGTTTTGGCTGTCAAAGAGGAGTTCTGTTTTTAGGAGCAGAAATACGGGCTACGATGGAAAACAGGAGGGAGAAGGCTCCTACCTGGATAGTGGGCAGAGGTTTGGTGACTGTGGCCATTTGCAGTAGAAGTTTTGCTGTTTTGCAAAGTGGGGTTCAGAATGGCAGCTGATGATGAATGGGAGCCGCTCAGAAGACAGGTTTCCACGGTTAGCTGAGGGCATTGAGCTGCTTTAGCATGCAGTCTCTGCTCTTACTCAGCCAACAGCAATTCTCAAGGGGAATTCTGAGAACAGTAGGCTAAGCAATCATCTCAAGCCATCATCTTCTTCCATTGGGAGGAA
>NW_011198138.1:0-580 GCF_000146605.3 Meleagris gallopavo | reverse complement strand
AGCTGATGATGAATGGGAGCCGCTCAAAGACAGGTTTCCACGGTTAGCTGAGGGCACTGAGCTGCTTTAGCATGCAGTCTCTGCTCTTACTCAGCCAACAGCAATTCTCAAGGGGAATTCTGAGAACAGTAGGCTAAGCAATCATCTCAAGCCATCATCTTCTTCCATTGGGAGGAAGTTTTTCACCCAGAGGGAGGTGAGGCACTGGAACAGGTTGCCCAAGGAGGTTGTGGATGCCCCGTCCCTGGCGGCATTCAAGGCCAGGCTGGATGTGGCTCTGGGCAGCCTGGTTTGTTTGGTGGTTGGCAACTCTGCACATCGCAGGGGTTGGAACTGGATGAGCATTGTGGTCCTTTGCAACCGCGACCATTCTAGGATTCTGTGGTCTCTCATTTCTGTGTGGTGGCCATCGTTTGTTTGGCAGTAATGACAAAGAGAGGTTTTTTGGTTTTGTTTTGGTTGGTGGTGGTTGCGGTGGGTAATGACAAAGCAAGTGTCACTATGCAGCTGGAGAAATAACTGAGCAAACAGGAGAGAATGAGAAGAAAGAGGTGCTGACAGCAGTGCTGTCTCAGAAGCC
>NW_011198137.1:0-725 GCF_000146605.3 Meleagris gallopavo | reverse complement strand
TTTCACCCAGAGGGAGGTGAGGCACTGGAACAGGTTGCCCAAGGAGGTTGTGGATGCCCCGTCCCTGGCGGCATTCAAGGCCAGGCTGGATGTGGCTCTGGGCAGCCTGGTTTGTTTGGTGGTTGGCAACTCTGCACATAGCAGGGGTTGGAACTGGATGAGCATTGTGGTCCTTTGCAACCGCGACCATTCTAGGATTCTGTGGTCTCTCATTTCTGTGTGGTGGCCATCGTTTGTTTGGCAGTAATGACAAAGAGAGGTTTTTTGGTTTTGTTTTGGTTGGTGGTGGTTGCGGTGGGTAATGACAAAGCAAGTGTCACTATGCAGCTGGAGAAATAACTGAGCAAACAGGAGAGAATGAGAAGAAAGAGGTGCTGACAGCAGTGCTGTCTCAGAAGCCATTGTGGAAGCATGAGAGAGGGCAACATGGGCAGCTGATGGCAGCAGGGTGATTGATATGTGTCTGTGGGAATAAATGGTGGTGGCTTAGAGCTGAGTGAATTCTTTCGAGAGGCAAAAAGTGTGTCTCAGCTTTTGCTGGAGATAGCATTTTGTTTGCTGATGCTTGGCAGAATTCAGAGCTGTCAGGCAGATTGGGGTTCACCTACCATGTGGGTGGGAACAGGACTGTAATGTTTTTTGTGAGTGCGCTGCAGTTTAAACATCAGTTTCTGTTGTGGTTGTAGAACAGTGTCTTTTGTTTTTGGGGGTGGACATGGGCTGAC
>NW_011198136.1:0-596 GCF_000146605.3 Meleagris gallopavo | reverse complement strand
TTTCAGTACTTGAATGCTTAGAAGCACTGAAGCACTGGAATGTTAATGTGCACAGAAGAATTTGTAAATGCACTTAAGCTACAGATAGTGCATATAAGAATGAGCAACATAGTGGTCAGAGGTTTTACTTCTCTGTGTTGAATCACTGACTCAACACAAATTAGTAGCTTCTTCCAATCCTACAATGCATCCTTTTTTTATACAGGCAAAGCTGTGTTCCTGGCACGAGACAAGCACCATCTGGCAGACCTGAGCCATTTGATCCGTCATGACGCCCCATATTTATTTCAAAAATATGTTAAAGAGTCCCATGGCAAGGATGTACGTGTCATCGTAGTAGGAGGCCGTGTGGTGGGCACCATGCTCCGTTGCTCTACAGATGGGAGAATGCAGAGTAACTGCTCACTTGGTAGGAAAAACTTTGTTCATAGTTTTGATCAAAATATTTGAATTCAGAAAAGGACAAACCCAGTTGCAATAAACTGAAAGTTTTATTTTGTATTATCTGTGTTTACCTTTAAATGTTTACAGAGGAAACGTGAGAGCAAGAACTAGGTGAAATATGCATCACACAAACCTATAATCAGAAACTATCT
>NW_011198135.1:0-948 GCF_000146605.3 Meleagris gallopavo | reverse complement strand
TCAGAGGTTTTTACTTCTCTGTGTTTGAATCACTGACTCAACACAAATTAGTAGCTTCTTCCAATCCTACAATGCATCCTTTTTTTATTACAGGCAAAGCTGTGTTCCTGGCACGAGACAAGCACCATCTGGCAGACCTGAGCCATTTGATCCGTCATGACGCCCCATATTTATTTCAAAAATATGTTAAAGAGTCCCATGGCAAGGATGTACGTGTCATCGTAGTAGGAGGCCGTGTGGTGGGCACCATGCTCCGTTGCTCTACAGATGGGAGAATGCAGAGTAACTGCTCACTTGGTAGGAAAAACTTTGTTCATAGTTTTGATCAAAATATTTGAATTCAGAAAAAGGACAAACCCAGTTGCAATAAACTGAAAGTTTTATTTTGTATTATCTGTGTTTACCTTTAAATGTTTACAGAGGAAACGTGAGAGCAAGAACTAGGTGAAATATGCATCACACAAACCTATAATCAGAAACTATCTTTGCCCTATGTATTAGATGAGTAGGACAGATAGAAGGGATGGGAAGTTCTAAGAGCACAAACAGAGCATATGATGCAATGGAGTAGAAAAACAAAAGGTAATGGAAAACCAGAGAAAAAATGAGACCACCAATTTGGAAAAGAGTAGAGTACTAAGAGAGAAAACGGTTTAAGGCAATCAACAAAAGTTGTGTTTTAGAGCTGCTTGTGCTGCCTTAAGTTTGTCAGTCTCCTCCCTGCAACTTTTTTTCCTAAAAACATGTCTGTGAGGAAGTTTACTACTCAGATTGTTGTATACTTAGATCTGTGTTTCTGCATCACTTTTTGTTAAGCCAGGAGAGGGTGAAAGGAAAAAGGAGGGTCAGGGTTCCTGGCTAGTAACTTCACTGAAATTACTGAAACTAGACCTGAGCAGGGATTGGAAGAAATGTCTTCATGTACAGTACAGTTTAGTAAGTCAAAAT
>NW_011198134.1:0-452 GCF_000146605.3 Meleagris gallopavo | reverse complement strand
CAGCCTGCGGGACCTCAAGGGAGCCTGCAGACAGGAGGGGATCAGCTCTTGGAAAGGGGAGAGAACAGCAGGACAGGGAATGGTTGGAAGGTGAGGGAGGGCAGATTTCAGTTGGATGTGAGGGGGAAGTTGTTTGCTGTGAGAGTATTGAGGTGCTGGAACAGCTGCCCAGAGAGGCTGTGGATCCCCGTCCATCCCTGGAGGTGTTCAAGGCCAGGTTGGATGGGGCCCTGGGCAGCCTGGGCTGCTCTGAAATGTGGAGGTTGGTGGCCCTGCATTGGTGGGGGGTTGGAGCTTCATCATCCTTGAGGTCCCTTCCAACCCAACCATTCTGTGATTCTGTGATTCAGCCCACCACGAGCCTAAATAGAACCACAGAGTCATCAAGCTTGGGGGAGAGCTCTAAAATCCCTAAGTCCAGTGGTCAACCCATGCCACCGTGACCCTAAATA
>NW_011198133.1:0-777 GCF_000146605.3 Meleagris gallopavo | reverse complement strand
TGACTGGTTTTAATTGACTACGACCAAAGTTGGAGCGCCGAGTTGGGCGGCACTCGGAACGCTGCCCTGTGACGCCGCGCACTGCAGCCGCTGCCTCCTCTTCCTCTCAGTCCTTCAGCTGCAGCTTCTGCATCATCTCCACAAGGCTGTTCATTGCGGAGCGCTGGAAGGAAACAAGGCAAGTTTGATTTCCTCAAACACACAGCTAGGTGTTTTTCTATGACATCGCTTGCCTTGGGATTCTGCAATATCTTTCACGTCTGACAGACGGAGGCACTGAGAACAACAAGAGCCGTGTCTGTGCTCACCATGGACTCACCTCAGCAGCAGCAGCAGCTCTCACAGAAGCCTTCTTCAGTTGCACTCTTCTCTCTTTTCGTTGTCTTCTTGCTATAAAGCAAGAATAAAACGGAATTCATTTTGTCAGCAGCAAAACTGCAGAAACAGGGGTACCATAAAAACAGATGGCAGAAAACAGACAAAGGAAATTGGAAGCCTCTCAGTGAATGACAGTTCCAGTGGAAAGGTGCAGAAGACCAGCATGGAGTTAACGGAAAGAGGCGGGGTCACACACTGTGGCACCTCACTGCCTTTGCACTTGGTAGCCTTCAACTCTTTTCCCCTCTCCGTAGAGAGAAGGAAAAGCAAAGCAAACCTCTGCAACTTCAGCGTGCTTGATAAGGGCAGCACCTACCCTACAGGGCGGGTTCCACAGCACCTGCTTACCTCTTAGCTTGGAGCTCCGTGCTGCAGCAGGCCCAGGCTGTGCTGCTGGAG
>NW_011198132.1:0-521 GCF_000146605.3 Meleagris gallopavo | reverse complement strand
ATGGGGAATTTACTAGAAGACCCATTGGGAGTTTCTGAAAGGCTGGACCAGTTTTTAGGACCAAGTCTTTACACCTGGGAAGAGTTACAATCTATATTAGGGATCTTATTTACTGCAGAAGAGAGAGAGATGATCCGGAGGGCAGGAATGAGAATCTGGGATTGTCAGCATCAGGCTGGCCCGGGAGCAGATGAGAAGCGGCCTCTCCAAAAGCTGCCCTGGAATAACCAAAATGCAGAGCACCAAGCTGATATGTCAGACCTCAAACGATTATCATTCAAGGAATCAGGGAGTCCGTTCCTCGGGGACAGAATATGAATAAAGCCTTTAGTGAGCAGCAAAAGAAGGATGAAACCCCGACTGAATGGCTGGAAAGGCTGCGTAAAAGCCTGCAGCTGTATCCGGGAGTAGATCCTGCTACTCCCGTAGGGCAGGCACTACTAAAACACAGTTTGTGGCCAAATCTTGGACTGACGTCAGGAGGAGTTAGAAAAGTTGGAAGACTGGCAGGATAAGGGACT
>NW_011198131.1:0-563 GCF_000146605.3 Meleagris gallopavo | reverse complement strand
CCGCCCTGGAATAACCAAAATGCAGAGCACCCAGCTGATATGTCAGACCTCAAACGATTATCATTCAAGGAATCAGGGAGTCCGTTCCTCGGGGACAGAAGATGAATAAAGCCTTTAGTGAGCAGCAAAGAAGGATGAAACCCCGACTGAATGGCTGGAAAGGCTGCGTAAAAGCCTGCAGCTGTATCCGGGAGTAGATCCTGCTACTCCCGTAGGGCAGGCACTACTAAAAACACAGTTTGTGGCCAAATCTTGGACTGACGTCAGGAGGGAGTTAGAAAAGTTGGAAGACTGGCAGGATAAGGGACTAGCTGAATTACTGAGGGAAGCACAGAGGGTATCTGTAAGACGAGAAGAAGAGATCCACAGGAAGCAAGCTAGAATCTTAGTAGCAGCAGTAAGGGAAGGGCCACAAGTAAAGCAGGAATTCTCCGGAGGGAGAAGAGGCTCTCAATCAAGGGAACAGGGAGATGGAAAACGGAGTGACTAAGGATATGAGGCAAATCCAATGTTTTTACTGCTAGAAAAAAAGGACATAAGAAAAAAGATTGCAGAAAGCGAAT
>NW_011198130.1:0-817 GCF_000146605.3 Meleagris gallopavo | reverse complement strand
CTTTGGATGTGTCAATGGTTTACGGGCTGGTTCGGCCGGTTCCGTGACTAGAAGGGCGGAGGGATCCGCGGATTCTCGACCCTAGATATAAAGAAATAGGGACCCGAAATAATTGAAAACAGTGTCAACAATCTGAGGTAATACTAAGTGATTTCCTAAATATGGTATCAACAGAATTTTATAAGGAGAGAGAATGTGAAATTGATGGTGGATCGGCCTTACCTTAACGCTGAGATGAGAAGCGCAGGCAGAGAAGCGAGCATCAGGTGACCTTGCCGGGAGTTATATCTCCTCGCTGACCGCAAAGCCCCCTGGGGAAACGTAGCTCTTCTTCTCCTCTGGACAGGCACCCGGAACTTGAGCATCAGCAGTCAAACCCCCAGTGCATTGCATGATGTTATGATGTGGAATACTGATAATGAAAAATCATGAAACCATGACATTTCACCCCTTATTCCACATCACTACATCATGCTTAATATATACAAACAAAATATAAACACACGCACAAGGAATTACTGACTGCACTCCCTCAACATCAAGTTCCCTTGTGGTACACTTTGAACATCCCCGTTTTCCTGCATCACCCACCAAGTGGACCCAGGTCCCTGGGCAAAAACAGTTCCACGAAGAGGTTTGTCCTTCTCAGAGGCTGGAATAACCCAAACTGCCTTTCCCAACATATTCTTTACATGTATAACAGGGACTTTATCTCCCTCTACGGTATGTAGGAGCTGGACTGGGTTGGACCACCACGATTGATAGATCCTCTGGTATTGACTAACCAGGTGCTTCTGCCAAATGCTTCTCCCAGTGT
>NW_011198129.1:0-571 GCF_000146605.3 Meleagris gallopavo | reverse complement strand
AAACGTAGCTCTTCTTCTCCTCTGGACAGGCACCCGGAACTTGAGCATCAGCAGTCAAACCCCCAGTGCATTGCATGATGTTATGATGTGGAATACTGATAATGAAAAATCATGAAACCATGACATTTCACCCCTTATTCCACATCACTACATCATGCTTAATATATACAAACAAAATATAAACACACGCACAAGGAATTACTGACTGCACTCCCTCAACATCAAGTTCCCTTGTGGTACACTTTGAACATCCCCGTTTTCCTGCATCACCCACCAAGTGGACCCAGGTCCCTGGGCAAAAACAGTTCCACGAAGAGGTTTGTCCTTCTCAGAGGCTGGAATAACCCAAACTGCCTTTCCCAACATATTCTTTACATGTATAACAGGGACTTTATCTCCCTCTACGGTATGTAGGGAGCTGGACTGGGTTGGACCACCACGATTGATAGATCCTCTGGTATTGACTAACCAGGTGGCTTCTGCCAAATGCTTCTCCCAGTGCTTAAATGTACTGCCTCCCATTGCTTTCAGCATAGTTTAACAACCCATTGTATCGTTCAATCTTACCTGA
>NW_011198128.1:2404-3756 GCF_000146605.3 Meleagris gallopavo | reverse complement strand
CGCTGCAGTTTAAACATCAGTTTCTGTTGTGGTTGTAGAACAGTGTCTTTTGTTTTGGGGGTGGGCATGGGCTGACAGGACAACGCTGCTCCTGGTGTCTGTGAAATCAACACACAATCTGTTGTTGTAGGGACGGAGCCTGAGCGGCCTGGGGATGGTGCTGGGCATGGGGGAAAACGGAAAGCCTCCCCAGGTAAGAAGCTCTTGTGAGCTGTGGTTGGCTTCTGCCTCTAAATGGGGCTGCATGAAGGGCTGTGTGTGATGGAGGAGAGGGGAAAGGGCACTGCAGATCTGTGCTGACTGCAGAAATGGCACAACACTGTAGCAGCAGAAAGGCAAACTGAAGAAACTACGCTTGAAGACCAGAAGTTTGTGGTTGACTGTGCTAAAATCTTCCTGCAAGGAGATGCTCTTCAAGTATTTCTTGTTTTCTTTCTGTCAGAAGCTGATGCAAAAGCAGTCTTCCTGTGAAGTGCAGCGGAGGAGCAGGAGTGTGGCACAGCACCTAAGAGAGGCACAGACACACAGCAGGCCTCTGGGTTTGGTGCGCTGTCTTTCTAGTTAGGCTTTCTTGTCCTTCCCTGGGACTGTTGTTGCATGTTGCTTGAGGTCTTAATCCCTGGGATTTACAGTTACCTTTCCTGTCCTGATTTGAAATGTGAACCCACAGTTCACTTAAGATCCGTTGCCATGAACACACAGATTTCCTAGTATTGTGGCCCATTTTGCAGACTGAACGTAGTGCTGGACTCTCTTCAAATCTTGTTGCTTCTCCTTTCTTGATTTTAACAGAGAGAGGTTCTAAACCAAATGGCAAGATCTGTATGAAAGCAGTGAAAGAAGTCTGTTCTGAGGGAGCTCCTCTCCAGGCTGGAGTGCATCCTGGAACAGCAGGTCCCAGCTCAGGGAAACACCTTTCCCCGCAGTTGACATCCGCTCTGTCTCCAAGACGCTGGCTGGAAGAAAGTGCAAGGACTTGGAAGAAGAGAAACAAAAAGCAGAGCTGTGGCCTGCCAAGAAACAAGTGAAGGTAGAGTGCAATGGGGAGAAGGCTCAGAGGATTCTGCAACAGAGCAGAGATGGTGTGCTTACTCCAGCAGCACACCCTGGGCCTGCCCCAGCACCACGTAAGCAGTTACGGACCTCAAAGTTAACAGAAAAGAAGATGCTGTGGTAGCTGCCCTGGTGAGCTGCTTCCCTTATCAATCACATTGAGTATGCTTACGGTTTGCTTTGCGTTTTCCTTCTGTGTAGAGGCAAAAAGAGTTGAAGGCTACAAAGTCCAAAGGCAAGGACATGCCAGAATGTGTAGCCCCATCTTTTCCCATTAACTACATACTGGGCTTCTGTAT
>NW_011198128.1:0-553 GCF_000146605.3 Meleagris gallopavo | reverse complement strand
AGGAGAGGATTTTGGGACTACAAGAAAGAATAATTCCAAAGCAGAAGGCTGTGGAGCAAGATAAATGGCAAGAGAAAGCAAAGCTGAGAACCAAGAGAGAAACCAAAGTCACGTAAGCTGCGTGATGGCTGCATGATAATGACCCTGAGTGGAGGAGGAACTGCCTGGATAAGCACCTGCATGCATGGTGAAGGGTGTCTGTATGGAAAGTTTTGTTGACACGGAAAGGAAGGTGGGAAAGTTACAAGACTAATTTGGGAATCTCTCTAAGGGATGTTAGAACCTGCAATAAGTGGTTTGGATAGTCAATATCTGAGTCTGTGCCTCAGATGCCACAGTGGGGTGGGTGTGAGAGTATGTTAGAGCGTGCCAGAAGATACGGGGATGTCCTTGGAGTGCAGTAGGGCATATTTGGAAATATTTGGAAAGAGCTGAAGAGGCCTCGAGCACACTGAGGAGCTGTGAGAAGGCACTAGGGTGCTGTGAGATGTCTCTTGGTCTCCCTGCAGCACACACAATTGCTCTGGGGCACGTCTGGATGTCTGCAGAGCAA
>NW_011198127.1:0-594 GCF_000146605.3 Meleagris gallopavo | reverse complement strand
AATAATAACATCATGGCATTAATCACATTTGTAACATCATCATGCCAGCATCCCAACTGCCTGCTTTAGAGCTTCTCCTTCATTTTGGGTAACACTTTGTAACAGTATTTGCTCATTATAAAACTAAGAACACTCATTATAGAACTAAAAAACACCTCCAAGCCAAAAGTTATCCACTTCCGAGGTGCTACAACCCTTCAGTGAGCACATGCACTCTGGAGTTTTTAGCCTAGGCTTTTGAAAACAAAGCAGGACAATTTTACACAACTCAGAACAAAGGTATGCAATGATGAGAGGCACTCAAGCTCTGCCTGTAGGTAGTACGTAGTAGTTAAGTAAAACATAGTATAAAAACAGCTGAAGAGAGGGGGGAAGATGAGGGAAGCAACCATCGGAAGGAAGTCAGAAGAGCTGATCCTTCTGGGATCAGTCAGCAGGCAGAGCCCCTCTTCCCCCAGCAGAGACATCAGCCAGGAGAGAGGTGCACACGCTCAGTTACGCTGAGTGCTGTCCTGGGGACATCTCAGAAATCTCTATGGAGCTGTTCTCTAACTTAGCCTGCCTGTGGCCAGGCTTTGCTACTCGTAATTCCTT
>NW_011198126.1:0-1476 GCF_000146605.3 Meleagris gallopavo | reverse complement strand
TCAAGCTCTGCCTGTAGGTAGTACGTAGTAGTTAAGTAAAACATAGTATAAAAACAGCTGAAGAGAGGGGGGAAGATAAGGGAAGCAACCATCGGAAGGAAGTCAGAAGAGCTGATCCTTCTGGGATCGGTCAGCAGGCAGAGCCCCTCTTCCCCCAGCAGAGACATCAGCCAGGAGAGAGGTGCACACGCTCAGTTACGCTGAGTGCTGTCCTGGGGACATCTCAGAAATCTCTATGGAGCTGTTCTCTAACTTAGCCTGCCTGTGGCCAGGCTTTGCTACTCGTAATTCCTTGCACATGTGTCATGGTTTTATGGTTTTTTTTGGTTCTCAGTATTCCGCATCAAAACATCATGTAGTGTACTGGGAGTTCAAGTGTTAATGCTCCAATTCCTGGCACCTATCCCTATACATTACGGAAGTCATGGGATCTGGCCCTCCCTCCCTCCCTCCCTTCCTTCCTTCCTCCATTCCTTCCTCCCTTCCTTCCTCCCTTCCTTCCTCCCTTCCTTCCTTCCTTCCCATTTTGTGGGGTGGGGAGGAGGGCAGGGGCCTACTGCCCCCCTGTCACGGGCGTAAATTGCTCTAGATAACTCCATGACAACATGCTTTGCAGACAGGGCACTTGTGGGCAACGCAGAGGATTGGTGTGCCCACTGCTTTGATAAACTGCAGCATTTACAGACTGAGCTGTGGGAGTTCTGACCCAGCACTGCGAGGCGAATAACGAGGAGGTGGTGCAGCAGCTCATGAGTGCTGCTGGACAAATCAGGCCGTGCACTTCTTGTGAGTCCATAATTGTGATTGTTTATTGACTGCAATGAGACATGGAGCACTGAGTTGGGCTGGCTTGTGCTGCCCTGTAAGTGCCAAGGACTCACCTCTGCACATGCAGCAGCAGCTCTCAGAGAAGCCTTCTTCATTTCCGCTCTCCTCTCTTTCTGTCTTTTCTTCTTGCTGTAAAGCAAGAAAAAGGATAAACTCATTTTGTCAACAGCAAAATTGCAGAAACATGGGTACCACAGAAGCAGATAGCAGCAAAAAGACAAGGAAATTTGGCTAGGAGGCCTCTCAGGGAATATTTCCAGTGGGACATACAGAAGCCCAGTATGTAGTTAATGGGAAAAGATGGGGCTACACATTCTGGCATGTCCTTGCCTTTGGACTTTGTAGCCTTCAACTCTTTTTGCCTCTACACAGAAGGAAAACGCAAAGCAAACTGTAAGCAAACTCAATGTGATTGATAAGGGAAGCAGCTCACCAGGGCAGCTACCACAGCATCTTCTTTTCTGTTAACTTTGAGGTCCGTAACTGCTTACGTGGTGCTGGGGCAGGCCCAGGGTGTGCTGCTGGAGTAAGCACACCATCTCTGCTCTGTTGCAGAATCCTCTGAGCCTTCTCCCCATTGCACTCTACCTTCACTTGTTTCTTGGCAGGCCACAGCTCTGCTTTTTGTTTCTCTTCTTCCAAGTCCTT